>NC_141027.1:77117500-77127500 GCF_052040795.2 Danio rerio
CACATGTTGGTTCTGTTGGTTTATGAGGACTCTCTATAGGTGTAATACATTTTATATTGGACAAAAAAAATCTATTTTATGGCCTTACCTTACGCAAAACCCAACCCTCCCTGGAAACATGTATGTTTGTTGCACTTCTAGACACACACACACACACACACATGTTGGTTTTGGTGGTTTATGAGGACTCTCTTTTGGTATAATGCATTTTAGAACGTAAAAAAAAAAAAAAAAAAAAAAAAGAACGCTTATTATATGGCCTTACCTTACGCAAAACACAACCCTCATTGGAAACCTGTTTGTATGTTGCACTTCCAGACTTACACACACACTGTAAATTCTAACATGTTCAGTTTACTTAAAAAAAGTTTGGAAACCGATTGCCTTATTTTTGCAATATAAACTTACAAGGAAATCTTAAGTTAAGTTTAATTATTGCCTTGAAGTAAGAAAACTAAAACTTATAAAGTAAACTAACTGTTAAAAATTAAGTAAGTTTAATAGAAAATTCTAGTTAACATACTTGTCATTATTTAGTAATCTTACTTAGGGTTTTATAGTAAGATTACTTTAATAACTCTATTTAACTAATACTGTTCTACCATGTTCAGTTAACATCTTGAATGCTAGTAGTCTCAACATTGTTTAAATCCACCATTTTAAGTAATGTCAACTAAAGAAACTACGTGCAATCGGTTTCCACATTTTCTTCAATTAAACTGAACATAAAATATGTAGTTCAACCTACAAGTAATGACATTATACAGGTCTTAAATGTAAACATTTTATTTGACAAAATTAGCAGAATTTCACAATACACCTGTGATATTTTAGTATCACAATACACTTGTACACAATACAGTTTTGTAAAAACCTGTTGTAAAGTGCTGTAATATACTGTAAACAGCAATACAGACAAAAAATATAATAAACATGTTCAACCCTAAAACACAAGTTTTCGAAAAGGTTTGAAAATCTATCAAAAAAACTTTAAATACTTGACACTTGGAAAAAAGATACTTGAATTAGTGTAATTAAACATGCCATTGCACCAGCACCTTAAACATGGCAGCATATAGACACTCACAGAGGAACAGATATTAAGCTTTAAAGCTAATTTGTTAGACTGTGTAGTTTAGATTTTCCTACAGAAAATATCACATTAGTGTGGTCAAAAGTATTGAGTTTGGTATCAATCAATACTGAAATATTAAAAATATCCATTTTCCACCAGCATTTGAGTGCTACTGAGCTCGTTCTTAAACACCATTGATTGGCCACTGTGTTCACATGCTCAACAGAAATGACTGTGATTGGCTGTGACTGTCATAGGTTTACCATTTTTCACTGAGTCCAAACAAAGTTACACAGACACTGAAGTGTTTCAAAGCCATGTTGATAGCTGATTTGTTTAGAAGCTAACATATAAGCTATCTGGTGATGAATCGACTGATCGACAGTTCTTTGAAGTTATCCAGTGTCTTTGTATCTTTGCACCTGGTGAACAGTGGTGAAGTGTGGTAAAAATAATGACCTTCAAAGCCAATCAGTCATATCTACTGAGCATGTGAACACAATGGCCAATCAGTTCTTGCAATATTAGTGGGAAATGGATGGACTTTTTTTTTATTTATTTCAGTACCGATTGGTACCAAACTCAATACTTTTGACAACCCTATAAATCACAATACACTTTTTTGGTAAAAAAAAAAAAAAAAAGTGTTTTAAACACCAAAATGCTGCAGTCCTAAATGTAACACTGCAAACAGCAACATGTTAAAAAGCAACACTTTGTAATTAAACATGCCATTATACCTGAACCTTTAAACATAAAGCACAGCAGTATATAGGCACTCGCCGAATAAAACACATTACGCTTCCCTCCCAGCAAAAGCAACACACGTTGAACAAATTCAAATGCTTTGCTCAAAGTCTTTGGGTAGTCCGAATTCAGTGTGTAAATCAAAGCAAAAAAAGAGACATACTGCATGTGGCAAAGTCCATAACCACTTTTCCTTCCAGTATAAAGGCCCACATTGCATCCATAATGAGGTTCTTTAGACATCTTCACACACGACAGTCAGCAGGCCAACATCTTCTTCACTGAAGTCCGACTCTACAATTACATCCTATGAATAGAGAAAGAAAAATAAGTAAAGTTTGATATTCTAAATGGCACTAATAAAGCCTGTAGTGGCCAGGAGACCAAAAGCAGAGGTTAAAAAAATACAATTCCTTGTGCTTAATTTAGTAACACTTTAGTAGAAACCAATTACCCTATTAACTAGTTGCTTATTAGCATGACTATTTGTGTTTATAGTACATTTTACATTCAAATGCTTCTTATAAGAAGGCCTTGCTATGGTGCTCCTTCTTCAATGTAGACCAACACGATGGATTTGCCTGTACTGCTTCTACTAGGCTTGTCATGATAGTGGAATTTATTACCAATCCATATAGTAATTTTAAAAACATCCATTTCATGCTAACATTGGAGCATTGTTGAGTGTCATTTCTGTTAAGCATGTGAACAGAATGGCAAAACAGTGCTGCTTAAAAATGTGCTCAAAAGTGCTTAAAATGTTAGCAGGAAATTTGCTGCTTAAAATTGCAGCAGAGATTGGTACTAAATTCCAGTATCTTGAACATGATACTATTCTAAAGGAACAATAATTTTTTTTAATTAAAGAAACACTGTAATGTAATAAAACAAACTGCAGTAAAAGTACTTTTAAAACATTTTCAAGAAATTAAATGCAAATGTGTGAGAGACCAATTGGTGCTACATAATCAATATAAATATTTTGTAGGGAAAACTTAATAAATTGGGAACCGATTCATGAATGCATTTAGTTTTGCTAGATTAAAGCAGTGAGTCAAGTTTGCATTATTTAGCACACTTTTTAAAAATGTATTAATAACTATTTTTTAATAAGAAAATTGATGTTTTAGTATGGCTTTTAGAACAAGGGTGCAGCCATCTACAATCCCACAGCAGGTGACTTCACAGGGTTGGTTATAATACGGAGCATCTTTGACTTTGTGGCTTTTAACACTATCTTTTTACATCTTAATCCAGCAGGTTCTTTCAACTGAAATTATATTTCTCTCAACATATTACATAGGTATTACACTTATTAAGATTTTTTTTTCAAGCTAATCTTCCTCCTTTTCAAATCAAGTGTGTTTAAAAATTAAAGAAATGCATTCATTACTTCACTGGCCTATGAAGCTAACTGACCCTGTGACGGCACAAGCTGCTGTATTTGCAACATAGCAATGCTCTTGCTCCAAAGGCCATAATATAACATCCCTCTTACTTTCAAATACTTACATTAAATGCATTTGTTTTATTTTTATAAAATTGAAAATTTTTATTAATAAGTGAAGTAAACTGGAATGACTGCTTCATTTCCAGTCTAAGAAAGCAGAAACAATAATACTACTTACAAAACACATCCTGAAAATTTCTTTAGACTCATCCCTCTAAAGGACTGAAAGACCCCGGAGAACTGCTGCCAGATGACCTTAAAAAAGTAAAGACAGGTAGACATGCATTATAGCCCAATGAAAACATCAAATGCAATTTATTGCAATCAAATGCAAATTATGATTCAAAGATGATGTCACAAAAATACCTTTGAATTAACATGTTGAAAATTTCTTCTAGTTTTCTTCTGCAATTTTCTCCTTTTTTTTTTTTTTTTATTTCAATCAAACGAGCAGTGTGTGTCCAATGCAGCGTAGAACTTGGATCTCACATTTCTTCCTGATATTCGATTTAATTCTGCAAAGATCCAATCAAAACATTATTAGTTATTAATAACATTCAAAAACACAAATTCACAAAATCACACAAAGTTTTGAAAAGAAAACAAACCTTCTGCAGCACTTGCATCAGCTGGTGTTTCCTCTATGACTTCCTTCTGGATGTTACTGTTGTGCACAAAAACGTAAAGTGTTATTGACATGGCTAAGCGAAATTCTAAAACAAAAAACAGAAATCAGAAACACATGCAATGATACAATGCAATGCCATTTAGCAACAGATGTTACACTTTAACATGACAGTTAAATGTTCTTGAATAATAAAAGCTGCCAAATACTCCCGGCGCCTGTCATCAAAAGCATGAGCTATATTTGTCACCAAACAGTAATAAACACAACCCCCGATTAAATATAATCATGGCATTGTTGCTGGTGTGCCTTACTTTTATGCGCATTAAAAGTGGAATAAATATTTGTCTCAATTGATGTCTTTAAAAGGACACTGAACTTTCTGACTAGGGTTGCACGGTTTACCGGTACTATGGTAGTATCGTGATACTATGGCTCCAAGATACTGGCGGTGCCACTGTAGTTTGTAAACGGTAGTATTGTCATTAACAGTCTGCCGACAATACATAATGCTGCATGTGAAAAAGTCACTAAAATACTTACACGATTCAGCAACAATAGATCATTGTATTTTAATAGTCTATGGAGCCTTCTAAGGTTGTAAAACTAGAATTTGCGCCTTTTATAGTAGCCTATTGCATATTTTGTGATGGTTCATTTTGAATCGGAATTCGTTTATTTCTGTTCCTGTCAATATGATATAATAGCTACAACAACCGTGACAATCTATTAAAAAGAATGACTCATAAAGTGAAATTTTGAATTACTTTGGATTCTTATCCGATAATAAGTGTGAAAAAAGTATGATAGATGAAAAACCCAAAATAGCAACAGGAAACAATTTTTGACCACTTCATATAGCCTAGGTTTGTTGGAAAAATGCTCTTTTCTTTATGTATCTTTATTTTAATGTATTTTTTTTGCTGGAATTAATACATTTTAGGTGAAGAGATGTGCAAATACTTTTTTCAACAATAAGGGAATTATTTAAATTCAAGTAGGCCTATAATAACATTTACAATATATTATGTCTGACATTTTTCTTTATTTCATGGATTTAAGTTATGAATTACAGTATTGCAATACTACTTGGTATCACCATACTTCAGCTGGTATAGTATTGTAACATAAATTAATGGTATCACAACACAACAACCCTATTTCTAACTAGTCCTCAGATGATTATTCAAATGGACAAAATATTTGGACTATTCTTGATCATGCAGTTCTTTGCTGAGAATTTTGTTAAATGTACTTTTAATGCATTAAACGATTTAAAATTACCCAGACACTCAGTATGGAGACAAGGTAACGTTAATAGAACAATTCATGAATATGTTCTATGGCTTGTGCGGTATTGTTCAAAAAGTTTTCTTTGATGTGTAAGTGCAAAACTTACATTTCCACTGCATATCAGCTCACAAACTGGTAGTCTGAAATAAAAAATAAATAAAGGGTATAATGATATTACAAACCAAATATGCCACTCACAATACTCTAATGGTGTGCTACATTTTAAACAACCTTGTAATTGTTTAAATTTATTTGCCCTAAATTGTTAAAAATTAGTGAAACCTTCTTTAAAAATGCAAACTAACAGGTTTGGCAAAGCCTGTTTCTTTACAGAAAGTTTGCTTATAACAAAGGCTTGTTGATGCCTTTGTGTGATATTGAGCAAACAAAGGGATGTTTCTGTGCTTGGTTGTACGAGTTATAACGTTACCACTTCATCATTAACGTTATCCATCACACATATTCAGTCGCGTCTGGTCAGATTTATTTGTCATTACAGCAATACAAAAACACTCAATAACGTAACGGCAACACTGGAATAAACCTTCAAAACGGCATAAAGAAAAGACAAATAGCATATAAAACAAATAAATGAGTTAATTAAATATCTCTCGCATTTTCATAAGTTTAACTTTAAGTTTCATAGGGATTGTTAGCATAAGCACACTTTAGCATCATGTGTAAATATGTATCTGCCTCATACAGTGACACGAATCGTAATCGCATCGAAATCCTAAATTACCTACGACACTCACGGGTCCATTTTGAGCTGAAACTGCTTTATAATGTTCTAAAAGCCTCGGCGGGTTAAAACTGCTGCTGCCCCGGCGATCATGGAGAAAAAAACGACTGGTCTGGTCATGAGCCGCTCGCTGACGCCGGACCGAATCACAGCTGATCTCCTCACCTGCTTCCTGCAGGTGATCTCATAAAAGTAAATCTTAAAAAAAAACACGCATATTTTCGTCACAACAAGCGCCACTAAAGTTCAGCGATAACTAACGTTACTGTATTTGTAATGCGGATAAATAGGTTTCGTTTTCTTTTTTAAAAATGTAGACCTACAGCTATGTGTTTACTTTACATCTATTTGAACGGATCATTGCGCGCGCTCTTGCTCTCTCAGTGCATCATTTAAAATGGCGCGGCCCGCTCTTTTAGAGCATAACGCCCACTTTACAAATTACTACTAACTTTACAAATTATTAATAGTTATTAAAAAGGACTAAGCAGCTAAAAATAGCTTATCTAGTAAAGTAGACAGTATTGCAAATAACGTGCAGTGGTCAAAACGTTTAGTCACAACATCATGGGCTATTAATTAGTTCACAAAACAGCAAACAATTTCACAAAGTGCAGGAAATAAACAGATTACTGATACTATACAAATAAAATCAAAGTAGTAATTAAAACGAAAAGTTTACCTTGATTTACAGCAGTACATCTTTTCAATATGAAATCCTGTCCTTCAATGGCGGTGCTGGGTGGCGGTTGGTTGTGACTCGGGATGGGGGATGGGAAATCACCACCCAGTACGCATGCGTAACAGCATGGCTTAGCCCTTATAAGCAATTTTACTCAAATTACATTAGTTATGGGAACTTTATACCTTACTATGTCAGCAACACTAATGCATTTCCAGTAAACTCAACAATTAGCTTAAAATTAAGTAAACACACTAGAATTTTGATAGTAAGGAATACTATTCGCATTTACAGTGCATGTTAGTTCTGGTGATTTACGAGGACTCTCCATAGGTGTAATGAATTTTATAGTGTATAAATTATATGGCTTTTATCTCAAACACAAGCCTCACTGAAAACTGTATGAGTGTTGCACTTCTAGACATACACACATGTTGGTTCTGGTGGTTTATGAGGACTCTTCATAGGTGTAATGAATTTTATAATGAAAAAAAAAACACACATGTTATATGGCCTTATGCAAAACCCAACCTTCATTGGAAACCTGTATGCACTTCTAGAAACACACACATGTTGGTTCTGGTGGTTTATGAGGACTCTCAATAGGTGTAATAAAGTTTGCAGTGTAAAAACACTTAGTTCATGGCCTTACTCTATCCCAAACACAAACCTTACTGGAAACTGTATGTATGTTGCACTTCTAGACATACACACATGTTGGTTCTGGTGGTTTATGAGGACTTTCCATAGGAGTAATGAATTTTATAGTGGACAAAAACATCGATTTTATGGCCTTACCATACGCAAAACCCCACCCTCCCTGGAAACCAGTATGTATGTTGCGCTTCTAGACACACACACATGTTGGTTTTGGTGGTTTATGAGGACTCTCTATTGGTGAAATGTATTTTAGAACGTAAAAAAAAAAACCCAACCCTAAAAAAAAAAAAAACCCTAACAAAAACCCAACCCTCTCTGGAAAGGTGAATGTATGTTGCACTTTTAGACACACACACTTGTTGGTTCTGGTGGTTTATGAGGACTCTCCATTGGTGTAATGTATCTACAATACATATATATATATATATATATATATATATATATATATATATATATATATATATATATAAATATATATATATATATATATATATATATATATATATATATATATATATATATATATATATATATATATATATATATATATAAACACTTAATATATAGCCTTACCCTATGCAAAACACAACCCTCATTGGAAACATGTTGTATGTTGCAGTTCTAGACATGTTGGCACTGGTGTTTTATGAGGACGCTCCATAGGTGTAATGTATATTATAATGTTACAAAAAATGCTTATTATATGGCCTTACTCTACCCAAAACCCAACCCTCATTGGAAACCTGTATGTATGTTGCACTTATAGACAAACACACACACACATGTTGGTTTTGGTGATTTATGAGGACCCTCTATAGATATAATGTATTTTATAATGTAAAACATACATATTACATGGCCTTACAGTACCACAAACCCAAACCCTCACTAGAAAATATATGTCTGTTTCACTTCTAGACACACACACATGCTGGTTCTGGTGGTTTATGAGGACTCTCTATAGGCGTAAAGTATGTTATTATGTTAAAAACACATATTATATGGCCTTACTCTACCCCAAACCCAATTCTCACTGGAAACCTGTATGTATGTTGCACTTCTAAACACACACACACAGACACATGTTGGTTTTTGGTGGTTTATGAGGACTCTCCATAGGTGTAATGTCTGTTATAATGTATAAAAAAATAAAAATAAAAAAAAAACACGTATTATATGGCCTTACTCTACCCCAAACCTAACCCTTAATGAAAACTGATTTTAAGTGATTTGAATTACAAGGACACTGCATGTCCTCGTAAACCACCTAAACATTGTGCTACTTAAGTCATACCCATGTTATTATACAAACATGTCTTCACATAAACCACCAAACCCAGTGCACACACAAATGCACAAACACTCATGTACAGCTATCTTTATGGGGACTTCTCATAGACATCATTGTCATACTGGGGTTTCCAATTCCCCTACACCAACCCTCAAATAAAACAACCTGCATTTTTTCATTTTCAAAATATATCATTCTGATTGATTTAATATCTGTTTTCCACATGAGGACCAAACAAACTGTCAAAATTGTCCATAACTGTAGACAGTTTTGGTCCTCACAATGTAAGGAATACAAGGTATTGTACACCCACACCCACACATCATGATTCAGGGCATGAGCCTTGTAGGCATAATGTCCTCAGCCAGACACAGTCCACATAACTCAAAGTCCTTCATAAACAGGCATTACACACAGCACGCTTTATATACACAACAGATTTAATATGCTTGAAGTGAAAGCCCTTTTACACCAAATGCGATTGATGGCCTGCATGCAGCATATATGCACGCCGTCCCTCCCCCAACACGGCAGAAAATGTCACATGCACATATTTTACATGAGTAATGACCTCACACTGGCAAGAGTGGTTTGTTTGTACAGTTTATCCTGAGCATTGACCTGAAACCCTGGCCTATGATGCCAATATCAGATTTGCATTTAATACCACTGCACTTGGAACATCCTTCCTACAACTCAAAATTATGAGCCCCCCCCCCCCCCCCCCCCTGTGTTTGTTTTATTTTTTAAATATTTCCCAAATTATGTTTAACAGAGCAAGACATTTTTCACAGTATTTACGATAATATTTTTTCTTCCGGAGAAAGACTTATGTGTTTTATTTCGGCTAGAATAAAAGCAGTTTTTAATTTATTTTTAACACATTATTGTCAATAGTGTTAGCCTCATTAAGCAATATTTGTAAAGATTGTGTTATACAATGATTTGTCTAATATATATTAACATATTATATACTATCATTAGTTATTAGAAACTAGTTACTAAAACTATTCTGTTTAGAAATGTGTTGAAAAAATATTATTTCCCTTAAACAGAAAAAGATACAGGGGCTAATAATTCTGACTTCAACTGTTCCTGTGCAACATATGGCTGGTTTTGTGCTCCGGGGTTAAATTTATTTCTGATAGTGCACTATGGGATTATTCTTCATGCTAGATGGAAATTGTCTCTTGTATTCTGACATCGTAGGTTGTAAATGTTTGGTTTAAGGCAAAATGAAGAAGATCTGGTTCTCAACACCATTTGCCAGTGACCATCCTCAAAAATTCCCATATTTGCTGCTATTTAACTTTTGGGAAAACACTTTGTTTTGTGAACCTCCAGAAGGGTTTCGTGACCACACAAAACACCCATCCAAACACTCTTAATAATGGCCTCTAATGCTCAGGGTTCAAACAAGCCACCTCAAAATTAT
>NC_141027.1:77132500-77167500 GCF_052040795.2 Danio rerio
ATATATAAATAATCTTTGATCAATTTTGAAATATATGTAGCAAGTACATATGACTTATTTGATATCTCTGCGCACCACTAGAAGGAAGCCCGCGTATCACTTGTAGACTCGTACCACAGTTTGAGAACCACTGATGTAGACAATTTAAAAACACATATTGCTGAAGGGGGCTAATAATATTGGCCTTAAAATTATTTAGAAAAATTAAAAACGGCTTTCATTCTAGCCTAAATAAAACAAACAATACTTTCTCCGGAACAAAAAAAAAAATTATAGGAAATACTGTAAAAAATAAAACCCTTGCTCTGTTAAACATCAATTGGGAAATAGTTAAAAAAGAAAAGGAGGGCTAATCATTTTGACTTCAGCTGTACGTATATTGTGTCTCACGGTCAAGCAAGTTTGAAATGGCATCAATAAACGATGACAGAACTTTCATTTTTGGCTGAAGTAACCCCCTAACCCGGTGCTACAGCAAAAATCAAACCTCTCTGCACAAAACACTCTATCCGGAATGGAAAGGACGAGCCGTATTGATTGTCGGAGCATCTACGGATCCTCGCTGACTATCACTGCTCAGCACAAGGGCAGTTAATTAGCCAAATCTGCTAGAAGTTGACCCTCAGAGAGCACTCGTAAAAGAAAGGACGGCCGAGCAGGAAGAGTGCGCTGTGCTTTGTGTGGAAGGAGAAGGTCAGCAGTCTGTTTAGTAATCCAGTGTGGCTGCTCTTGATTGGCATGTGAAGAATAGACTATCTTTTCATTGATAAAGTGGCAATAAGTGAACACAATGCCGAGGCCGGAGTCAATACACACAACAAATGTCACCGAGTCAGAGAATCGCAAGGTGCCACTGGATTACAAAGCGCATAAACCTTTACACTCAAAGGGGAAATGAAGCGCTCAGTCAAGTTTACCTTATTTTGTACATTGGATTCCACTTGAATGAAAATATATTAAACAAACTTAATTAATGCAACCATTTAGAAGAAAACGGCATGTTTTACTACAGATTTTAGACCTAAGGAGCTGCCATCTTGGAATGTCGCTGTGTCTGACGTCACGGGGTTGGTTCGGTTGCCTCTGCTGAACAGATACAATGGAAGTAAAGGAGATTGTAAAGCCTAATTTAACCCAATGCGTGAAGTTGTGGATGTGTAGCTGCTGCAAATACAAGCATCAGATGTGTGTCTAATATAAAAGTACAGATGTTTATTCTATTTTAACTTTTTCCCCCTTTTATTTACCGATCATTTGATGCGCTTTGACTCACTCTGTATTACTCTGCCTGACTGCTTTTCTGTGAGTGAACACAGACACTGGACAGCCTAATTTAACCTAATGCATACAATTGTAGAGGAGCATCACCGAGATGGTGCAAATACAACATAGACAGGCATTTAAGTGTCTTAAGTTGTGTATTTTTTCTTATTTTAATACCTCTTGTTTGATGCACTGTAGTCCACTCTTTCCCGCTGTTCCAGCGCTGCCTGACGAGGGGATTTACATTCAGACTAACACGACAATTAAAATCATACAAGACTTAACGCTTTACCTAGTCACGTCTGTGTGGGTTATGTCAAGTCATATTCTCTTATCAAGTCAATCAACTCGATCTCTCTCAGCCTGATCTCACAAGAAAACGTAAGTATTTTACGTTTTGTCAGTTTAGTGGCTAATTCTTACGAGTTCAGTCGTACGAAATTGTACGATTTTAAAAAGGAGGCCACCCCTAAACCCAACCGTCATTGGAGGATAAGCAAATCGTACAAAATTGTAAGAATTAGATCATACGAATTTATACGAATTAGCCACTAAATCAAAAAGTTACGAATTGCCGTGAGATTGTGTTGATCTCTCGACATGTATGAAGGATAAAATCTGCCATAAGAAACAGCGCGCCGATCTCAGTTTGGTTCGAACAGGAGCAGAGATGAGGGGGTGTAGCAGTGAAAAGTGAAAGTACCCGCCCCCATTACGTCAGCACCAGACCTGGTTGAAACCACAAGCAGGCAGGCAGCGTAATACAGAGAGTGAATCACTACTGATGTTGGTTGCCAAACCTGACGAATAAATGTCAGTATTTTACGTCAACATGACGTTGGTTTAAGATGTTGACTCGACATTGGATCTTGGTCACTTTCTAACACAAACTAAAATCAACCAAATATGAAAAATGAAAAGTGAAAGTACCCGCCCCTATTATTTTCTAAATTGCTTTTTTAATTAACATACATGGATGTAAGTTTGCAGCTGATTTTACAACCCCTGATTAGAAAAAGTTGGGACAGTATGGAAATAAAAAATGGAAATAGTGATTTCTAAATTGACTTTAACTTGTATTTCTTTGCAGACAACACAACAGTACATTATTTAATGTGTTCCTCATGATTTTATTTTTTATTATTAGTGTTTTTAAACAAACATGTATTCCAATTTTGGTAATTAGAACACATTTTAAAATAGTTGCATTTGCCACTTTGTGTTTCAAAATGCGCCATAGATTCTCTATTGGAGACAGGTCAGGACTGCAGGCAGGCCAGTCAAGTAGCTGTCTCCTCTTCCTCTGTAGCCAGAACTGTGTAATGTGTGCAGAATGTGGTTTTACATTGTCTTGCTGAAATATATATAGGAGTCCTTGGAAAAGAAGGCAACATATTGTGCTCCAAAGCTCTATGTACTTTTTAGCATTAACGACAGACACTGGTTTTGGGACTTTGTTGCTGGTAAGACAAGTGCAGACAACGTGCGCAGTACAGCTGCCCCGTTAAGCGAGGGAGGGATCCCTTCAGGTTCATCAACACGCACAATTGCGTTCTAAAGTATGGCTGTATTTTACAAGCAAAGATTCTGACAGAGCAAGGTGAAACAGACGCTTTACAAAAGTTGCGTGTTGGGGGTAACACATCAAACGTTCTTTGACAGCTTGCGACTTCATCTGTCACTACAGTACATTAACAATACTCCACTTTGATGATTAAGATAATACTGATTAAGAGTTGACTATGTAAGCAATGATTTTTGATTACCTTAAAGGATCACGCGAGTCCTGAAATGCAGAGGTTTTTCTTTCTGTTCGCCATGCGGTCTCAAATTCCATTAAAAAATCCTGAACGAAAATATGCTGAGCGAGAATGAACTGCTGAACTGCAGTTAAAGTCTAAAGGTTAAAAATGAAACACCCGAAATTGCATGAAACTCGGCAGGACAGCCTAGTGATGCGACACTAATTGTTTTATACTGAAACTTTCCTTCTTAAAGTGCGTCCGTCGTCTTATACAAACTTCTTTGCACGTTAAACACACACAGGGCCAGAGCAAGCTGAACTTGCGCTCAGCAGCGGGGGAGTTTGAGATAGACCTGAGCTCAATCTCCCCTCGCCCTGCAAAAGGGGAGAGCCCTGGCCTCGAGGATCCCTTGAGCTCAGGGCTGTCTCCCGGGACATCATTCCAAACAAGCTATGTATAAATCATGAGCTAAGTGTGAACTCTTGAAAAACGAAAGTGACCGGTTTGCTGATGAAAGTAAGAACTGTGAGGGAGGGGGTGGGTGTAGCAGAGGAAAGTGAAGACTGGGGGGTTCGCTCACTACTCTGCGGCCCAAGGCGGCTGCCTAAGTCGCTACTATGCACACGCTGTCCCTAAACACACGTCGGCCACAACAGGAAATAAAAATAAATAAAATAAAAAAACTGCGTCATTTGCATTATTTTTTTAACGCGTTAAATATTTAAAATTAATCATGTGCGCTAATTTTGACAGCCCTAGTCAGAATATAATCTTCAGAAACTATCTTCTGCTTATCTTTCAGACAGCCCAGACAGATATAGAGATATCACATGCTATGATATTAGAATCCCACCTTCTAAAGATAACATGCCTCAAATGTTTTCTCTCATATATGTAAAGCATTATTAAAACTGCAGGATGTCAGCAGCAGATACAGAGGCATTAATATTTTAGTTTTACCAGCACAGATAACAGAATGCATAAGGAAAAAAAAATATTGGGAAGCTGTTGGAAGGGATTTGCCAGCAGACCCGTTCTCCACTCTTAATCACCACGGCTTATCTAAATCTTTTAATTCACTGAAAGGAAGATGATGGCACATACTTTTAGAGTAGTTTAATCAAAAAACATCTGTGTTGCGATATGTAGCAGAGACACACACACACACACACACACACACACACAGACGTAATGTAGAAAGAGTGGGCTTTCTGTGGGAGTCGAATGAAACGTCATTTCAAAATCCCTTTCATTGCCAGGTGCATCATGCGTTTGGAGCGGGTTTCGATACTGGATGTTGAGCTTTTCTGGAGCTCAAATGCTTTCCTGAAGAAATAATTTTTAAGATTGTGGGTTTGATTCCCATGGAAATCGAAAACTGGTGAAATGTGCTGTGTAAGGCTAGGTTTACATGACAATGATGCACACTACCAGACAGGTGGTCTGTTTTTTTAACTTGCAGAGCATTTGAGATCTCTCGACTACCGTAGTTTGCCTGAATAGTTAAAAAATATAAAGCACCACAGGCGTAGATCCATGTAATGCTATAAATATACATGTGACGAATTTGTCCCTCTCGTCACGCTTCTCGAAAGTGGCCCCAAAATGCCCCCAGTGTGGCCCCGATAAGCTTCAACAAAGCCCCAGATATAATTTCACATCCGCTCGTCTTCCAGTTCCTTCAGCCTTTTTCAGAGCAGCGCTGCCAAATGTTTCACAAACGTTTGGAGGCCACGGTGGAGAGATTCTGTCCTCAAGACTTGGTTTTAACAGCGTTTTGAGCACCTTCAGTGTGTTGACAGCAGCGCCAGACGCCAGCAGCTGAAAACCACCCAGAAACAAACACACACACATTTGCTCTGCATAAAGCGACTATCTGCTTAAAGCAAAACATGATCAAGACATGCAGAAAAAGCCGCTGTACACAATGACTAGACAGACTTTCAGCAAGTAAAAGACTTCTACAGTAAATGTAAAAAAAGTTAATATTTGTAATTGTCAGCTATATTTAACGGTCTCCTGAAGTGCTTCGAAATGATGTTTTGTTTGATGTTTGTTTTGTTTAGTTTTATTTGGTTGTTTTGCTTTGCTTGGATGTTTGGATTTGTTTTGTTGTATGTTGATGTTTTTGTTTAATTTTTACTTCCTTTACTTTGTTGTTTTGCTTTGCTTTGATGCTTTTGTTTTGTTTTTTGTTTCTTTGCTTTGTTCTTTTTGCTTTGTTTTGCTTTGCTTTGTTTTGTTTTGTTGTTTGCTTTATGTCAATGTATTTGTTTTGTTTTTCTTTGCTTTGATGTTTTTGTTTTGATTTTTGTTTCTTTACTTTGTTGTTTTTGCTTTGTTTTGCATTGCTTTGCTTTGTTGTTTGCTTTATGTTGATGTCTTCGTTTTGTTTTACTTCACTTTGCTTTGTTGTTTGCTTTATGTTGATGTCTGTTTTGTTTTGTTTTGTTGTTTGCTTTATGTTGATTTCTTTATTTTGTTTTGTTTTGCTTTGCTTCGCTTTTTTGTTTGCTTTATGTTGATGTCTTTGTTTTGTTCTGATGTTTTGCTTTGATGTGCTTTGTTGTTTTACTATGGGATGTTATTTTTGTTTTGCTTTTTTTGTTTAGTTATGCCTTGATGTTTTTGTTTTGTTATGTTTTGCTTTGATGATTTTGTTTTTTTATTTTGTTTTTGCTTTGCGTTTTTTGTTGTGTTTTGCTTTACTTAGATGTTTTGTTTTGTTTTTTGGCTATGCGTTGATGTTTTTGTTTTTCTTTGCTTAGCAGTAATGTTTTGTTTTGTTTTTTTTGCTTTTTTTTAAAATACAGCAGTGCTAAAAGGATCTATGATTCAGTTTTGATTGATATCATAATATAATAATATTCATATTATATTAATATTAATATAAATTATTTAATTTTATTCAAAATTTCAATATATCATCAATACCACACACCAGTCTTATTAATATTTGATATATTAATATTTACATACTATTTCATATATAAAAGTTATTATATGTTTAATAGGATTATATTAAATGTACAATATATGTATATATAAATACATATATAATATATATATATATATATATATATATATATATATATATATTAACATATATTTATATATTAAATATAAACAAGACTGGTTGCGGCTGGAAGGGCATCCGCTGCGTAAAACATATGCTGGATAAGTTGGCGGTGTATACCACTGTGGAGATCTCTGATTAATAAAGGGACTAAACTGAAAAGAAAATTAATGAATAAACAAGACTGATGTGTGGCATTGACGATATAATGAAATATTGCATAACATATTAAATATTCCATAATAGCATTTAATATAATATTTTATGATATTAAAGATATAATAAATATATACATAATGTATGTAATAAAAATAAGACTGATGTGTGGTATGTATGATTGGCTATTCCAGTTGACTTTGGTTCTAGTAGACGGTGTGAACATCTGACACTGAGTATAAAGTGTTTTGAGGGAAACCGCTGTCCGACACGAACACACACACACACGTGGAGATGTTCAAATATCAGGGGTCGCTGCCCTCAGACCCCAGTGTTTGTCTCTGATCTCTGCAGCTGTTGGGTTATAAAGATGCGGTTCATATGTTCACTGCCATGTTGATTTTTCTTCACTAACATTCGCCGCTCTGAGATTGTGTTTCAAGGCCTCTCTGAATGTTAAGCCTTCTCCCAATCCACCTTTTTCTCAACTGCTAATTGCAAGGATTTAATTTAACTTCTTTTGGTAACTGTATACATTGCAATGTAAAGACATGCATCAAATAGCCAGAGAAAATAACAGTCAAGACATGAAACCAGGATCAACACTTTTATGCAAATTAACTATATATTGCAGGAAAAACAGACTTCAACATTGGACACTTAAGAAATGAAAGCATTTACTTAAATCAGGAACAACACCAATAACCAAAATAATCATAATGATAATAATAATAATAATAATTATAATAATGATAATGATAATGATAATAATAAAAAATAATAATAATAGTAATAATAAAATAAAAATAATAAATATTATTTAATAATAATAATAACAATAATAATAAAAATAATAATAATAGTAATAATAAAATAAAAATAATAAATATTATTTAATAATAATAATAACAATAATAATAAAAATAATAAATAATAATAATAATAGTAAAAATAAAAAATAATACATATTATTTAATAACAATAACAATAACAACAACAATAATAATAATAATAATAATAATAATAATAATAATAATAACAAAATAAGCTAAATAACTAAATGTTTAAAATAAATTAAATGTAGTGAAAAAAATATATATATATATATATATATATATATATATATATATATATATATATATATATATATATATATATATATATATATATATATATATATATTGATTACTGGCTAAATTTATTAAAAGAGCTTATAGTCATGCGAAGGTATTTGTAATTATCGACAACCTGTATATATATTAAGTATATAACTATCGACAACCTGTATATATATTAAGATTTGACGAGTAAAAAATAATATAAATTACTTATTTATTTAAACAAACCTTCATTTTTCTTCCGCTCAGTTGCTTTATTCATCAGGGATGAATGTTTTGTTGAATTGTTTTGATGCCTGGTGACTTAGTGGCGCAGTAGGTAGTGCTGTCACCTCACAGCAAGAAGGTCGCTACAATGTACCAGAGTGTACATACACTGTAGTTACATACTACTTACACTACTTAAGTTCACAGGTATAAGCAACACTTAATATAAGGTGGGACCAAAATGAGTTATTAAAACTATTATGTTTGGAAATGTGTTGAAAAAATCTTCCCTGCGTTAAACAGAAATTGGGAAAAAAATAAACAAAGGGGATAGCAATTTAGGGAGGCTAATAATTCTGAATTTAACTTTATATTCACTGAGAAATGGATCAAAATATTCATTTTCAAAATGGGGTGTACTCATTTATATTTAGTGCTGTATGTAAACATCTATCAGAGGTTTACTGTGCTCCAAACAAGACCTCAGAAGCCTCCAAAGCACCGCAGACATACAGACAAAACACATGCACGACCGCAAAAAGAGCAGACGCAAACAACTCTGCTCCATCTGGGAGCAAGGAGAGCGCTGGACAGGGGCTAAATCTGTGAAGGAGAGAAAAAAAGCCTCTAATCCCCAGTTTGCTGAAACTTCGGAAATCCTAGAAATAGATTAGGAGCCGGGGCAGCCAGCTTTAATAAGGCAGCCCGTTTTTCTCGGAAAGTCATGAACCAGCACTTGCGCAATGTGCAAAGCCACCAGCTCTAGCAATTATCATTTCCCTTATAGAACAATGATTCAATAAACACTAATTTGGCGCGTTGTTGACATGCCAACAGCAGCGCCGGGGGAAAGATGAGGGCTCCGTTTAAAAAGGCACGCATCGGAGTCTAGTAACCCAACCATGACTGCACTCCTAATCCAATGAGTCTTGATGATATCGACAACTTTATGCAAAGCAACGGTTAAATGCAACGGAGGCTCTGGATGGCACCCGGACAGCATCATTTAACATGATAAGAGGGCTGATCTCAACCCAGAGCTTTGAGAATTAAGGGGATCGTCCTCTTTGATACATAATATTTTCAATATCCAACACATTTTTACTATAGAAAAAGTATGCTTCAGTCTAAAAAATGCTGGGTTCTATTAACCCAATGCTGGATTAAACATGGGCAAAGCCAACAGATGGATTAAAAATGTTATTTACATGGCTCTAATTTTACCCTCTTATGCTGTTGTACAAAATAAACCTGATTGAACGTCCACAAAGCGAGACTTCTGTTAAAAAAAAGTGTGTTTCATTCTAAAAAAAAAATACTGTTTTTAACCCATTGCTGGGTCAGACATGGACAAACCCAACAGAAGGGTTGAAATATGTTATGTAAAGAGCTTCTATTTAACACTGCAATGCCATTGTACAAAATAAACTTGATTGAATGTCTACAAACCAACACTCCTGGTAAAAAAAGTATGTTTTATTCTAAAACAAATGCTGTTTTTAACCCAATGCTGGGTCAAACATGGACAAAGCCAACAGACGGGTTGAAAAAATGTTATTTAAATGGCTCTGATTTTACCCTGTTATGCTATTGTACAAAATAAACCCGATTGAACGACCACAAAATAGGACTCCTGCAAAAAGTGCGTTTCATTCAAACATGCAGTTTTAACCCAATGCTGGGTCAGACATGGACAAACCCAACAGATTGGTTGACATATGTTATTTAAATGGCTCCTGTTATAGCCCTGTTATGCTATTGTACAAAACAAACCTGATTTAACATACACAAAATGGGACTACTGTTAAAAAAAAGTATGCATAATTTATAAAAATGCTGTTTTGGTTCAGACATGGACAGACCCAACAGATTGGTTGAACAATGTTATTTAAATGGCTCTATTTTTACCCTGTTATGCTATTGTACAAAATAAACCTGACTGGATGTCCACAAAACGGGACTCCTGTTAAAAAGGTATGCATGATTTAAAATAAAAATTCTGTTTTTTAACCCAATGCTGGGTCAAACATGGACAAAGCCAACAGATTGGTTGAAGTATGTTATTTACGTGGCTTCTGTTTTAACCCTGTTATGCTATTGTACAATATAAACCTGATTCTACGTCCACAAAATGGAACTTCTGTTAAAAAAACTATGCATCATTCACAAAAATGCTGCTTTTTAACCCAATGCTGGGTCAAACATGGACAAAGCCAACAGATGGATTAAAATGTTATTTAAAGGGCTCTAATTTTACCCTCTTATGCTACAGTACGAAATAAACCTGATTAAACATCCACAAAACAGGACTACTGTGAAAAAAGTATGCATCGTTCCAAAAATAAAAAATAAATGCAGTTTATAACCCAATGCTGGGTCAAACATGGACAAACCCAACAGATGGGTTGAAATATGTTATGTAAAGGGCTCCTGTTTTAACCCTGTTATGCTACTGTACAAAATAAACCTGATTCAACGACCATAAAACAGGAGTCTTGTCAAAAAAGTATGCATCATTCAAGATAAAAACTTAGTTTTTTAACCCAATGCTGGGTCAAACATAGACAAACCCAACAGATTGTTTGAAAAATGTCATTTAAAGGGCTCCTGTTTTAACCCTGTTATACTATTGTAAAAAACAAACCTGATTGAATGTCCACAAAATGGGACTACTGTTCAAAAATTATGCTTCATTTTAAAGAAATGCTGTTTTTAACCCATTGCTGGGTCAAATATAGTGAAACCCAACAGATGGGTTGAAATATGTTATGTAAAGGGCTTCAGTTTTAACCCTGTTATGCTACTGTACAAAATAAACCTGATTGAATGTCCACAAAACAGTAATCCTGTTAAAAAAACTATGCATCATTCAAAATAAAAAAATCATTTTTTTTAACCCAATGCTGGGTCAAACATGGACAAAGCCAACAGATTGGTTGGAATGGGTTATTTAAATGACTCCTGTTTTAACCCTGTTATGCTATTGTACAAAATAAACCTGATTCAATGTCCACAAAATGAGACTCCTGTTTAAAAAGTATGCATCATTCACAAAAATGCTGTTTTTAACCCAATGCTGGGTCAAATACAGACAAAGCCAACAGATGGGTAAAAAAGTTATTTAAATGACTCCTGTCATAACCCTGTTATGCTACTGTACAAAATAAACCTGATTTAATGTCCACAAAAATGGGACTACTGTTCAAAAAGTATGCTTCATTTTAAAGAAATGCTGTGTTTAACCCAATGCTGGGTCAAATATAGACAAAGCCAAACAGCTTCTGTTTTAACCCTGTTATGCTATTGTACAAAATAAACCTGATTGAATGACTACAAACCAGCCCTTCTGTTAAAAAGTATGTTTCATGCTAAGAAAAATGCTGTTTTTAACCCAATGCTGGGTCAAACATGGATAAAGCTGACAGATGGGTTGAAAAATGTTATTTACATGCCTCCTGTTTAAACCCTGTTATGCTATTGTACAAAATAAACCTGATTCAACAAAATGGGAGTCCTGTTAAAAAGGTATGCTTCATTCTAAATAAATAATCTGTTTTTTAACCCAATGCTGGGTCAGACATGAACAAACCCAACAGATGGGTTAAAATGTTATTTAAATGGCTCCTGTTTTAACCCTGTTATGCTATTGTACAAAATAAACCCGATTTAATGTCCACAAAATGGGACTACAGTTTAAAAAGTATGGCTCATTCTAAAAAAAAATGCTGTTGTAACCCATTGCTGGGTCAAATATAGACAAAGCCAACAGATGGGTTGAAATATGTTATGTAAAGGGCTCCTGTTTTAACCCTGCTATGCTATTGGTCAAATAAACCTGATTTAATGTCTACATAGGACTACAGTTCAAAAAGTATGCATCATTCTAAAAAAAAAAAATGCTGTTTTTTAACCCAATGCTGGGTCAAACATGGACAAAGCCAACAGATTGGCTGAAATATGTTATGTAAATGGCTCCTGTTTTAACCCTGTCATGCTATGAAACAAAATAAACCCGATTTAACATCAACAAACTGGGACAACTGTTACAAAAAGTATGCTTCATTTTAATGTAATGCTGTTTTTAACCCAATGCTGGGTCAAACATGAAAAACACCCAACGGATGGGTCAAAAAATGTTATATAAATGGCGCCTGTTTTAACTCTGTCATACATAATAAAACTATACATTACCCTCTCCATATATTTAGGCTCATCCGTTTAATAGTTTTAACATGAGCCGAGATTTCAAACAATGCTTCAACTATAGCAGAGTTTGTTCGGAGTTTTGAGACAAATCCCCGGCCTCTTTTTGACAAGCAGTTCCTCTTCAGGGATTTACATCTTCATCTTAATTGAGGAGGATAATGGTTTCACTGATAACGACGCCACCTCTCCTTATCAGCGCAATCCGCGGATTTGTGCCACCTTATAATAATCCTGAGCAAATTAATTATACTGATCTATTCTAGTCAAGAAGGTTGCTGAAGTGGACGTGTCCTTCTGCTGTAATTGTTGTGTCAGAATGACAAATATGTTGAAGTTAGGGGAGGATTTCCAGAGATCAACGAGGACAACTGTTCATTCATAGGTCGAGCGAAGCGTTATTGAGACTTCTGGATCTGGCAGACACTTATGAGACATCATTTGTAACCCAGAGCCCAGACTGAGTAAAGAGTGGCATTTTCATTTCAGGATGAACTATCCCTTTAAGGGCGAGGCAGTGGCGCAGTAGGTAGTGCTGTCGCCTCACAGCAAGAAGGTCGATGGGTCGCTGGTTCTCAGTTGGTGTTTCTGTGTGGAGTTTGCATGTTCGCCCTGCCTTCACGTGGGTTTCCTCCGGGTGCTTCGGTTTCCCCCACAGTCCAAAGACATGCGGTACAGGTGAATTGGGTAGGCTAAATTGTCCGTAGTGTATGAGTATGTGTGGATGTTTCCCAGAGATGGGTTGTGGCTGGAAGGGCATCCGCTGCGTAAAAATTTGCTGGATAAGTTGGCGGTTCATTCCACTGTGGCGACCCTGGATTAATAAAGGGACTAAGCCGACAAGAATATGAATGAATGAACTATCCCTTTAAGTAAGATCAGGATTATATATTACAATGTACTGTGGGAAAACAGAAGTAAACAGTAGGTGGTGTGAATATATAAATGCTCAACATATCCAATGCAAATGTTTCTGTATATAAGGAATATTTCTTTTGAGAGGAGCATGTGCTTATGATTGAATGCGGCTGGTCATGTACTATTCAATTTGTGATTCACCAATCAGACGATTCCTAAGTTCCTAAATTCTACCTGAGCTCAAACTCCTCTTTCGACTTGCAAACGGGAGGGAGCCCCGGACTCGAGGATCTTATGAGCTCAGGGCTCTTTCCCGGGACAGCATGCCAAACAAGCTTTATAATCAATCATCAGCGAAGTGTGAACTCTTGAAATAAACATTAGTGATAAAATAATGAGGTTGAGAGAAGTTAGCGAGTGAAGTGCATCCGAAATTGAACTGGAATGCAGCTATAGATTTCTGTTCAACGTTGCCCCCTGTACCCTTAGTCAAAAAGGTTGACATTAGTCCAATATAGTCCACATAAAAGAGTGAAAGAAAACAATTGAATGACTTTGAGAAAATGATTTATTTTTGTTTGTGCTTTTGCTGGTTGATAAAAAGAAAATAATATAATAACATTGATTATGATAACGAAGTGATTGTGATACTGAACATAAGTGAACATAACGGAGTGATTGTGTTAGTCAGCTTGCTGTCTATTAGTAATGACACAAAGTCGTTTGATGTGTCATTATATATATATATTTATTTATACAGAAGTTCTGTCTGGTTCTCAAATCTGATTGGCTGATAGCCGTGCGATATTCTGCAATATCAGAACTCCTACAGCCTCTTTACCATTTGTGTATTCCGCCCACATACAGCCAGCAAAGAGCAGACACTACAGATCTAAAGTTTAAAAGATGCATGCTCAGCTGTTTAACTGTCAGCTTATGATTTGAATCCGGAAGAAAGTAGTTCCTCATAAAAAAAAGGGTTTTTGAGACTCTCCATGTTTGATTTTGTTTTTATATACACAATTATGCTGTCAAACTGTTGTATAAACGCAATATCACACTCGTAGCAGTGCGATATGGCTGTATATCGGCACTGGTGGGGGCACTAACAACGCACGCCTCCCACTGATTTATGTAGTCGGAGGTACGTATGGCTGCATTTCAGTTTTTAAGCGAACGCTACGGGGCGTTATGGCGCCTTTCCTTTTCGCGCTTACCAACTGATATATGGAGAACTTCCCTGCTGTAGTAGCTAATGAACAGATAGTGATTGCTCTTAAGAGATAACTAATTGGATTGGATTAGTGGATACTTGGATTAGTCAATTAACTTAAGTTGCATGTTTTTGGCTGGTGGGAGGTAACCGAGAAACCCGGGGGAAACCCACGCGAGCACAGGGAGAAAGTGCAAACTCGGCACAGAAACGTCTGCTGGTTTGGTAAAGCCTGGATCCAGAGACGTTCTCGCTGGGAGGCAACAGTGCTAAGCACTGGGCCACCGTGTCACCCATCTAGGAAGAAGGAGGAGTAGGGGTGGAAGGGGGGATTCTTAAAAACGAAGATAGCGGTGGAATGTAGCCCAGGGTATTTGTAGTAGTTTAGGAGCTGACTGATTGGTGCATTGTGAATTGAATAATGCGGATCCAGCCGCTAGCAATCATAGGCACGTGATCCTCTCGAAATTAGTTTATAAATAAACTTCATTTAATTTAGCATCACTAAATGAGTTCGTTTTAATGTATGTATATATATATATATATATATATATATATATATATATATATATATATATATATATATATATATATATATATATATATATACAGGGCTTTACATTAACTTTTTTGATCACCAGCAACTGTGGCAAGTAGATTTCCAACATTACTAGCCACTTGCCATTTTCACTAGCCACAATTTTGTTGTTTGGAAAATATATTTTATATAAACAAACTTGACTTTGACATGCTAAAATGATTTGATTTAGATGTTGTGTTGTCCCAGATCAGCAGTTAATACACACACATGGGGAGTTTATCTCATATTAAAGCAATGTTATTGTAAAGGATAATAATTAAACTATATAAAAAATAACTGTAAGCAAAAGAAAGCAGGTAAAAACATACCACGAGTGATGATGAAAGGATGATTACGTGCCTGAGAATAATTAAAACGAAAGCAGTGACTGCTGCTGTTGCTTACAAATTCATATTTGAATTTTCAATCTTGAGCTCTTAAAATCTGCAGGTCTTTGGGTACACGAGCATCGTTTTTGTCTAGTCTTTTTCAAAGAGAACCGATCGCAAGTGAACGGAAAAAAAGCGCAAGTAAACGGGAGCGCGCACGCTTTAAATAGTCGCGTGCATCACATCACCTGTGCGCGCGCGTGAGTAATCATCCTCTCATACGGTATTCACCTGCTTTGTCTTGCGCGAACACAGTTATTGTTTTCAGTCGTGCTGTTTCTCGATTCTAAGATCACATTTGTACGCATATTGGGCCAACCTTATTGTCGAACCCTGCTTTCTAACCTGCCAAAGTGGCTAGTGGGAGCAGCTGTCTTACCCACCAAAGCTGAAATCTACCCGCATTTGGCGGGTGTTAATGTAAAGCCTTGTATATATATATATATATATATATATATATATATATATATATATATATATATATATATATATATATATATATATATATATATATATATATATAAGAAAAATAGTTGCTCAGTTTCAGCAAAACCTTACAATATCTGACAACCCAAACAGTAAACAATCCCATCCTGATATCTCTCTTATTTTTGCCTTTGTCATTGTGGCTTTCCTTTAGAGAGAGAATAACGTGCTTTGAAAGGTATCTGTGCTTTCTCACGCAGGCTCATAGAGATGCTGGGGCCAGCTGTCCTTATCATGGCACCATACCTTCTGTCCGTCTCCAGCCAAAGACAGAGATTGCTGGCCAGCTGGAGGCCTGCCTAAAAATGCTTTTTGCCTCCAAAGTGAGCAGGGGTTTAAAGGTGGCACGCAGCAACAGACTGGTGGCTATAAAGAAGGCAAAGAGGATGAGGGAGCATGTACTAAATGACTGGAAGGTGTACAGTCACGTGTACATTAACATTTAGCATCTCTTCATTGCATTCAGTGGAAACGCATTCCAATGTCTTATACACTTTATAGCCTATATTTTAGTCTGGTAAACAACTATATAATGGTAGGTAACATGCATGCTTATAAAGGAAAGAATCACTGCACTGTTAACAATATCCTGTAGAATCTACAGTAACTTACTGTAACGTAGACTAACCATATTCTGTACACAACGATGTTCCGTACAGATTACCTTTTAACGCTAATCTATGAAGAAATACTTATGGGTCGTAGGCAAGCTATATATCTGTGTAATCTTTATTTCTCACTCTTTCAACCCCAAGCACAACAGAGACCTTCCTACTATATGCTCCCGAGTAAATTCAGTAAGTTTGCTACGTCCACCTAATGCGCTTGAAAGTGCGTAAGGGCGAGTGTCGCCTGGGAGGGGAGACATTTAAAGCCACGACAATATGCTTTTGCATTTAATTTATGCATCACACAGTATTACAGTCTTTATGAAGTGAATGTTATATATCACAAATTGTTAAATAAATTATCTTTTGTTGAATAAATACTTTGAAATGAGGATGTTTAAACGTCAGAAATTGTGATGAGCGCATGGCGCAACTCTCCGCCAGAGATAGCCTGAGAGATAGGCTGCAAACGCTGTTAGGATCCTCTTTGTGCAGTGATGATGTTTATATTCATAAAAGGTCAGTCAAGTTAGCGTTAATGTGCATGAATTTAATATTTTATTATTTAAAATTGTCATGCTGTAATGAAATAAACATGATATAAAAATTAAATCATTGTGAAGTTATTTCATTTCAAACTTTCATAAAATAGCTATTAAATATATCATTAACTTCAAGTTAAACACAAAAACGGTATATTCTGTCATAAGATTTTAATAAGACTTCAAACAATGCCCATTTTTGCCAGTGAATTAAAGTTATGCGCCCTGTACGGAACACTACGAAACACCGTTAATACCTATCATCTTCCGTACACATGCGAAGGCGATACTTTTCCCATATTTTCTCAAAATCTACTGATACAAAAGACATCAATCAAGATTTGGATTGTGCAATAGGTATTTACCCAGAGAATGAACACACAAGCATGCTTATATGGCTTTCAATGACGGAGGAGTGGTCGTTTGAGTGAACGAAAAATGTATGGAACATGGTTAGTCTACGTTACCGGCAGCAGTTTGCCAGTAACTGTTAATCAATTACAGCAAAAATACTGTATTTACATTTACAGCACTGTTTATCTTGCTGTATATGTATTCATAGAATTGTATGTGTGTATTTGCTGTAAAATATACAATAATGCTCACAATGTAACTTTAAAATATAGTAGCATTATATTCTGAACGCGATGTCGTTCAACCTTGTACTATCCCTGCTGTATGATTCACGTTGTTTATTCATACTTCTCATACTCGGCATATTCAGTTGCATGGGTTGTTCTAAGATGCCTAATCATGTTAGTGGTGTTAAAATGCCGTTGCTTGCTTCCACCTCGAGGGAATTTCTCACGACATACATTGCAAACGTCTTTTATTGGACACTTTAAAAAAGACGGGGGAACTCGTGTTGCCATGGGTGAGCTCCGCTCTGCTTAGCTCTGCTGTTGTTTATTCGTGCGCCGTGCATGCACGTGTGAAAAAGTCACGCGAGTAATTTACGTCAAGTGATCGGCTTTTTTGATCGGCGCTTTTGGGGTTAGCCGATCAAGCTATTTTTAGCCAATATTGGCTGATCGTGATCGGTGGCTGATCTTCACTAGGGCTATCAAAAATTATACCAAGATACTTATCGTCCTGTACCCTTTTAACTTCATTCATTTTCTTGTCGGCTTAGTCCCTTTATTAATCCGGGGTCGCCACAGCGGAATGAACCGCCAACTTATCCAGCAAGTTTTTACGCAGCGGATGCCCTTCCAGCCGCAACCCATCTCTGGGAAACATCCACACACACATTCACACACTACGGACAATTTAGCCTACCCAATTCACCTGTACCGCATGTCTTTGGACTGTGGGGGAAACCTAAGCACCCGGAGGAATCCCACGCGAAGGCAGGGAGAACATGCAAACTCCACACAGAAACGCAAAGGCAGGGAGAACATGCAAACTTCACAGAGAAACGGTCAGCTGAGTCAACTGAGCCGAGGTTCGAACCAGCGACCCAGCGACCTTCTTGCTGTGAGGCGAACGTGCTACCCACTTCATTAGTTTTACTTTGGCTTAGTTTCTATTTCTGAGGTCTCAGTGATTAACACTCACGTCTCACAGCAAGAAGGTCGCTGGTTTGAGTCCCGGCTGGGCCAGTTGGTATTTCTGTGTGAAATTTGCATGTTCTGCTCGTGTTGGGTTTTGGGTGCTCTGGTTTCCCATACAGTCTAAAGACATGAGCTGTAAGTCAACTGGATGAACTAAATTGGTTGTAGTGTATGAGTGTTTCCCAGTACTGGGTTACAGTTGCATAAAACATATCCTGGGAAAGTTGGTGGTCCAATCCGTTGTGGCAATCTCTGGTAAATAAGGGACTAGGCTGAAGGAAAATGAATGAACTGAATGTAGAGACAGAGCACTGCTATTTTCCATTAGCACTCTTGTTCTAGTTCACTCTTGAAAATACTATAGAACTCAATAGTACATTTTGTCACATGGGTGGAATTTTATACATGTAAAATGACACTCTGAACAGGACTAAGAGACCATCAAGTTGTCCAGTTGTTTTGTTGTGTACAGTATGTGACCGGTGAGGACGGAGAGCTTTAAATGGAGGAGACATCTTTCATCACTCATGTGGCTCTTTAGGACGCAGTGTGTCAAAGTCTTGGCAATGGCAATCAAATGAGTTTTAAAAATAAATTAATATGCCACACGTTTCCAACTCTTTGAAAGGCGGCCTCATAAAGACGGCATAAAGACCGAATGAGGTTATGCCAAGACTCATAAATGCATGTTACTCATGGTCGCTGTCATTGAGGCGCGAGCTTAATGACCATCTTTAATTGGGCAAGTCGTGCCAATATCAGTGCAGAGCGCCAATGGATGTACCATTGACTCTTGGAGATAATAAAGCAAAGGTTGATTCCATGCACTACTTTTTAGTGGCCTTTGCTTTCAGTGTTAAAAAAAAAAAAAATAGGTTCATAGACACAAAGAGAGGTCAGATTGAAATTTACAGTCTGTATGAGCTTGTGGCATGCCTTTGCAAGGCAATAGAGCTTGTTCACTTTCTCCGGCGTGTCCAGGTCAGCATATAGTTGGTCGTAGTAGGGCGATGTCGGTCTTGCTACTTCTCTCTTTCTTTCTTTTTTTTTTTCTTTGATGCCATTTTATGATCCTTTGCACTTTTTCGTCCCTCTACCAAATTTTTTTTCTGCACAAAGCATGCTCCTGGTTTGGTGTCTCCAAGTATGTTGTTGGCAGTTCTTCGAATCTGTTCCAGTTGCGCTGTTTCCTAGTACACTCACTGGTAGGCCTCCCACATTGTCACGGTTCGGCGTAAAAACGGGAATGTGTGCATGTTATTAATATCGGTTCCAATTTAAATGCTTATTTATTTGTATATCTAATTGCTTGTACTTTTGATTATTTGTTTTGTTTGCTTAGGCTTTAGACCAGGGATCACCAAACTTGTTTCTGGAGGGCCGGTGTCCTGCAGATTTTAGCTCCAACCCTAATCAAACACACCTGAACAAGCTAATCAAGGACTTACTAGGTATACTTGAAACACCCAGGCAGGTGTGTTGTGGCAAGTTGGAGCTAAACCCTGTAGGGCACCGGACCTCCAGGAACGATATTGGTGACCCCTGCTTTAGACTGTGGGAAGTGTTTCAGGTCAAGTGTGCTGCTTGTTTGTTTTGTTAGCCGTATGTTCATTTTGATGTGATGTACTTCTTAGGGAGCCCCTCGAAAATTAGATGGTTCATCCCAATCAATAAATTCAAAATTCATCAAATTAGAAATGTGTTTCTTCTTTCCATTAAAGAAAAATCGCGGAAAAAAATATACAGGAGGCTTAATAAATCAGACTACACTGTATATCAATCCAATCTTTCAATGTGGTTGAAAAGATGGCTTATGTGTGGCCAAATAGTGCAGCATACAAACAGTGTATTCTCTCTCAGTCTGACCCCTGGCACACTTTTAACCCCCTCCACCGGTGATGTCACATGTGGTGCCCTGCGTAGGGTGTAGGGTGTCAACTGGAACCGGTCCAAGGGTGAACAGCAAGAGTCACGGGGCTCTGCTTCAGCTGCCCACTGCTTCCATTACGTGAGTGTAAGTAGTGTAACACTTCAGATCATGTGCTCGTGTACTTCTTTCCGCTCTCATCTGGCATCCTAACACAAGTAAAGTGGCCATAGATAGACTTCTATTTCGTTGATTGTGCTGGCTGTTTGGATTCAGGCTTCCCGCCGTGTCCTCCGGGACTTGCTCATAGTGTTAAAAGAGGAAACTAAAAGCGTATTTGTGGAATGGGGGCTATCAGCTGAAAGGACACCATAATGACATCTCAGCGTTTGGTCCATTTGTCCTGTTTGTTTTATGTGTAAGCGTTGACAGAATGCAGTAAACGGTGTGTTACATCTTATTAGAGGAAATAAGACATTCCTCTAAAGTAGGAAAAATAAAAAAAATACAGTCAGTTTTAAACTGCAGGAGGAAACAGATACAAATGGCAGGTCTAAGTTGAGCAATCCAAAGTCTTATTCTGCTCAACAAGGCTGCAGTTATTTAATCAAAAATAGTTCAAAAGTCGTTTGTTATTTAATTTAATAATTTACTACAGTGATTTTAAAGGTGAAATTTTAGGCTTCACATGATTCTTCAGAAATCATTCTAATATTTATTATTATTATTATAATTTTGTATTATTATTATTATATTTTTTTATCATTATTATTGTTAATGGTAATAGTAATAAATGCAATAATGACTGGATTAATAATTCCATTTAAAACTACATACAATATAAAAGGTATTTAAAATTTTAGGAATATTTAACAATATATATATATATATATATATATATATATATATATATATATATATATATATATATATTTTTTTTTTTTTTTTTACATTTAATAAAATGCTGCCTTGGTGAACAGAATAATTTTCTTTAAAAACAAAAGATGAAAAGAAAAAAAAAAACGGACCCCAAACTTTTGACTGGTTGGGTATATAAAGTTGAATTATTACCCCCCAACCCCCCCACCCCTGTTTATCCCCCCTCCCAACCCAACCCACCCCCACTCCTAAACTACTTTTGAAAAACAGTTCAAAATTAGCTTATTATTTAATTTAATAGTTTATTCCAGTAATTTTAAAGGTGAAATTTTAGGCTTCACATGATTCTTCAGAAATCATTCTAATATTTATTATTATTATTATTATTATTATTTTGTATTATATATATATATATATATATATATATATATATATATATATATATATATATATATATATATATATATATATATATATATATATATATATATATATATATATTGCTATTGGTAATAGTAATAAAAGCAATAATGACTGGAGTAATAATTCCAGTTAAGACTACATACAATAAAAAAATGTATTTAAAATTTTAAGGGATAAAAAAAAAAAATATATATATATATATATATATATATATATATATATATATATATATATATATATATATATATATATATATATATATATATATATATATTTTTTTTTTTTTTTTTTTTTTACATTTAATAAAATGATGGCTTGGTGAACAGAATATTTTTTTTAAAAAAAACAAAAGATGAAAAAAAAAATTAATAACTGACCCTAAACTTTTGACTGGTTGGGTATATAAAGTTAATTTTTTTTTGTTTTAATAGTAAATAATATTTTTAAGAGACTTCTATACAGTTTAAAGACATGTAAAGGCTTAACTAGGGTAATTTGTTTAACTAGGCAAGTTAGAGTAATTAGGCAAGTTATTGTATAACGATGGTTTGTTCTGTAGACTATCGGAAAAAATATATAGCTTAAAGGGGCTAAAATGATGTTAAAAAATGTAAAACTGCTTTTATTCTAGCCGAAATAAAGCAAATAAGACTTTCTCCGGAAGAAAAAAATTAATCAGACACTGTAAAAATGTCCTTGCTCTGTTAAACATCATGTGGGAACTATTTTAAAAGGGGGCAAATAATTCTGACTTCAGCTGTATATTTTTACAGATTTCAGTGGATTGAACATAAAACAATTAAGCTGCATGGCAAAAAAAAAATATCTAAATTTGTGTTGATTTTAGCTCTTTTTAATAAAGTTTATTTTGAACAAGCAGTAAAAATAAACATCTTTGAGTGCATCTAAAAAAATACTCTAGTAATTATACAAGATATGCAGCACCTCAAACTACGTATACTGGAAGCCTGTGCTGGCATTTTCCTGCACTGTTGCTATCAGTGTGTGAAGAGGCTTGCATTGACAATCCATCACAACAGGCAGCACATTGAACACATTTTATAAGTGGTCAGAAACTTGTAAATAACTCATGAAAGAATAAGGTTACGTTAAAACCAAGCACACCATTGTTTTTCTTGTGAAATTCCCCATAAGTTTAATATGTCAAATGACCCTCTTCCTTGTGTAAATTGCTTCCTTGTCCTCATTTGTAAGTCGCTTTGTATAAAAGCATCTGCTAAATGACTAAATGTAAATGTAAATGTATTGAAGAAACAAAACAAGAGTTGGATCCAAAATGGCTGACTTCGAAATGGCCACCATGGTCACCACCCATCTTGAAAAGTTTGCCCCCTCACATACACTAATGTGCCACAAACAGGACGTTAATATCATCAACCATTCCCATTTTATTAAGGTGTATCCATATTAATGGCCCATCCTGTATAGACTTTGATATTCTAACAATTTTTGGCATAAAAGAAAAATGTATAATTTTAACCAACATAATGTATTGCCTATTGCTAAAAAAAATACATGCGCAACATAAGACAACATAAGGATTTGTGGTCCAGGGTCACATATCAACATTTTTGGGTTAAGTTACTCTAAAGGTCTGGTGTGTATTTTAATTCCAATAAATAATATGTCATACGGGGCGACACAGTGGTTAGCACTGTCACCTCACAGCAAGAAGGTCACTGATTCGAGTCCCGGCTGGGTCAGTTGACATTTCTGTGTGAAGTTTGCATGTTCGTAGGTTTCTTCCGGGTGCTCCGGTTTTCCTCAGTCCAAACACATGCACTGAAGGGGAATTGAATAAGCTAAATTGGGCATACTGTATGTGTGGGAATGTGATAGTGTGTGGATGTTTTCCAGTACTGGGTTGCAGCTGGAAAGGCATCCGCTGTGTAAAACATAGGCTGGATAAGTTGGCGGTTCATTCCACTGTGGTGACCCCTGATAAATACAGGGATAAGCCGAAGGAAAACAAACGAATGACTATATCATGATGATGATTTAACAGTAAGCACTTTTATAAGTATCACTGTAGTACTAAAAAGTAGCTGCTTTGCTAAAAAGTGCCGAGCCTGGATTCCTCGACCACATTAAAACATAAGGAGAAAGAAAAAGAGGTTGGATATTAATAACTTCGCCTTTCGTTTCGTCCACAAAGAAAGCCAGGACAGTCATTAGATGCGGAAAGAGACAAAGGGTGAAGTAACATTTTCCGAAAGTTGCTAATGTTAGCAAGAAGCCGGGCACATCCAGACACTATTGACTCGCGCACCTTAATGGTAACACGTCTAGACATTTCCAGGCGCTGAAATATCGCAGCGTCTCATTAATTAATTAAACACACTGTGGCATCTGTTAAGATTACATCAGCTGATTTCTGAGGCCTGAAAAAGGCTTGTATGTTTTATACATTCGGCTTCTGCCAAACTGATATGTCCTGATTCTCCGTCTGCAAAACTCTTGTCCCAGATATTAAACCTTTCCGCAGTTTCTTCTCTCGGATTGAGGAATACATCTTCTTCCTTTTTTTTTTTTTTTTTTGAAAGAGTTCAAAGCATGAGAGCAAAAGACCTAGAACAAGTTGTCTTTCTATGGTTAGTTTGTTACGAACAGCATTGCAAACTTATAAGTGGCAAAAAAAGGAGCACATGTTAGCATGGTTTATTGTAGCAACACATATTTTGAAAGCATTGAATATACTGCTATTTATGTGCTTAACTGCATGCTATTTGCATGCATACCTGTCAACACTGGGATGTGAAAATAAGCAATAACCCCTTGGGGAAAAAAGCAGGAGGGTTGACAGGTATGTTTGTATGCAATCAGAAATGCATTATAGTTTAAATATAAATATAGTAAGTACTTTTAGTTAAAATGAGGTATGTGTTTGCATATATTTGACCACAAAACCAGTGATAAGTGTCTTTTTTATAGATAATTATACCTACTACAAATCATTTATTAAGCATTAGCAAATAGTGAATTCATTATCTGTTAAGCATTAACTCTACATTAATAAACGTTAGTAAGCAGTTTATAGCAGCAGCTACAAATGCTCCATTCTTGACTTATGCACCTATATAATGTGGTTAATAATTGTATTTTCATACTCTGTTAATGATTTATTTTTCATGACTAAATTAACTATCGAATTATTTACAAACTGTTTGTATTTAAGAGTAGTTGAGGGTTTTCAGGATCATTCAGAATGAGTTTGTAAATGATTAATAAACTATTGAAATCAACATTTGTCTTATTATTCAGGCATATACTAATAGTTAACTAATATGTTAGTAAATGCTTTATTAACTCAACTTCATGCAGTTTTGTGACCTAATCTAAAGTGAGGACTATTCATGCTTTATAAATGCCTTATAAATGACTATTAAAGGCTCAGTATCAAATGAACGATCATCTGTGCAATCTTTCTTAAAAGTAAAATTACTGTAAAGTTTAAACATTGCAAAATAACAGGAGTGTCAAAATATGACATCCAACTAGATAAAACAACAACAATATAATAGTTTAACATTATAATAAGATGTAATGTTTAAAATCTACAGTGACTATATTTTTGATAAGCTTGCAAATATTTATTTTTCATTTGAAGCACAGTTTCATTTGTGTATCTTTAAATGAAGAGAAACGAATAATGTATTTTTTTCCTGTTTAGAATTGAACTCAGCCTTTATTTGTCGTTTATAAGGGATTTATAAAGCATGAGTAGTCCTCACTTTAGATTAGGTGTCCATGTTTATGGGGTTTCTACAGCTCCGCCATAGCATATCTGACAGCGAGGGACATTTTATTAATTTAAATACATTTTTCCCCACTATTAAGAGCCTTTTATGGAATGAAAAAGTTTCAAGGAAGTTTTGAGCTCTTCATGGAACCAGCGATGCCAATACAAAACTTTTATTTTTGATTCTACAAAATCAATTTAGTTTTAACTTCTGGAACTCAACTTTGCACTTAACTGAATACAATACAAGCTTATTTTTTTATTAAAATACATCTAAATTTCCTCCAATCGATTGATGACAGAATGAAAATAGCGTCCGTCTTCTATGGCCTGTTTGTTGTTTGTGCACCCCTCCAAAAAATTTCCTTCTGTTTGTCACATCTCGGTGCTCAATCAAAGATTATCTCCTCAGCCCATAAAGAGCTTTGTCACTTCTAGATGTCTAATTCTGATTGAGAGGCCTTCCTCCTCCTTCCCTGCCGTCCCTTTCTCCAAACTAATCCATAGCCTATAGTTTAGCCTTTCATAGGAAAGATTACAGAGAAATAGCTATTAAGGCTTTGGCGCTATCAATTCTGATATCGCAAAGCCACTTAAGGGCCCAGCAGACTCGGTTAGGATTCTGGACCCGACTCTGCTGGGTGGACGAGCGGAGGGAGCTAGACATTGGAGAAAGAGAGAGAGAGTTATCTTGTTTAGAAAGATCTGGTCAGCGCGGCCCACTGTAGACCACTCTCTGCTGTCTTTAATTGAGATACCTCCCAAGAATACATTTATCCGAGTAGCTGCAGATTTGGGACACGGGTACCTGTGCTTTAAAGATTAGAAATTGTCTCTTTTTATTATGTCTCTTTTTTTCTTTCAGAATGTATGAATTCATCAATGATTTATGTTTTGGATGAAAGAATTTATTGGCTGATGTTCTAAAACTATACTGTTAAAAATTGTTGCCATCTTTTTTTTCAACTTAACTGTTTCAAAAATATTAAGTTAAGTGGAAATTTTTGTTTAAATATTATTAATTTTTTGTCATTTATATGTAACAGAGGCCAGATCGTGAAGGGCTGTGCAGGTAAACTTCACTCCTCAGACCTCTAAAGGTGCTCTAGCGACAGATGCTAGAGGCCATGGTCTTTAGCCTCCTTATCAGAGCAACCGACTTCCATACAAAGAATCCAAGGGGGCTTATCTGGGATGGGAGTGAGGTTTAGGTTGGTGAGTGTAACAGAGATCAGCTAGCGAAGGGCTGTGCCAACACAATCTCCAGACAATTCGTTACTTTTTCATTTAGTGGCTAATTCGTACGAAATCGTACGATCAAATTCGTACATTTTAGCCAGCGGAGAAATTAAAATGGTCGTGCCCAACTGAGTCTGGTTCTCTCAAGGTTTTTTTTCTTCACTCATATCAGGTGAAGTTTTGTTTCCCTCTCCGCTGTCGCCACTGGCTCGCATGGTTCAGGATTGGTAGAGCTACGCATCGATGAATTTGCTCTTCAGTGTTTGAACTCTCAGTAATGATTAAATCACACTGAACTGAGCTAAACTGAACTGAACTGAACTTAAACACTAAAAACTGAACTACCCTGTTCCAGTTACTATGACCATTTATGTGAAGCTGCTTTGACACAATCTACATTGTAAAAGCGCTATACAAATAAAGCTGAATTGAATTGAATAGTACGATTTGCTCATCCCCCAATGATGGTTGGGGTTAGGGGTGGGGTTAGGTGCCACGCCTCCTTTTTAAAATCTTACGAATTCACCACAAAACTGGCAAAACGTAAAATAATTATGTTTTCTCGTGAGATCAGGCTGGCTGTGCAGGTACACCTCAATCCTCAGACCTAAAAAGGTGCTCTAGCCACAGACGCTAGAGGCCATGGTCTTTAGCCTTCTTGTTAGAGCAACTGACTCGCATACAAAGAATCCCCGCGTCAGTCCCAGCTCAGAGCGGATTGGGTGCAATAGGACCGATGAGTTACATGTGGTGGTTCATCCGAGATAGGAGTGAGGTTTGGGGTGGTGAGTGTAACAGAGATCAGCTAGGGAAGGGTTGTGTAGGTACACCTCACTCCTCAGACCTCTAAAGGTGCTCAATCGACAGACGCTAGAGGCCATGGTCTTTAGCCTTTTAGTTAGAGCAACCGACTCCCATTCAAAGACTGCCAGGTTCGATCCTAGCTCAGAGCGGATTGGGTGCAGTACGACCGATGAGTTACATGTGGGGGCTCATCCGGGATGGGAGTGAGGTTTAGGGTGGTGAGTGTAACAGAGATCAGCTAGAGAGGGGCTGTGCAGGTACACCTCACTCCTCAGACCTCTAAAGGTGCTCAATCTACAGACGCTAGAGGCCATGGTCTTTAGCCTTTTAGTTAGAGCAACCGACTCCCATTCAAAGACTCCCAGGTTCGATCCTAGCTCAGAGCAGGTTGGGTGCAGTAGGACCGATAAGTTACATGTGAGGGCTCATCCGGGATAGGAGTGAGGTTTAGGGTGGTGAGTGTAACAGAGATCAGCTAGGGAAGGGTTGTGTAGGTACACTCACTCCTCAGACCTCTAAAAGGTGCTCTAGTCACTGACGCTAGAGGCCATGGTCTTTAGCCTTCTTGTTAGAGCAACTGACTCCCATACAAAGAATCCCTGGTTCGATCCCAGCTCAGACTGGGTTGGGTTCAGTAGGACAGGTGGATTACATATAGATAGATATATAGATATTCAATGTTTAATGCTTTTTGTACATAGTAATGTGTCCTTATGTAATTTTTTTTAATTAAACAAATATTTGAATAATTATAATAATAATTTTCATAATTTAAATCAGTGGTTCTCAAACTGTCGTACGTGTACCGCTAGTGGTACGCAGGCTTCCTTCTAGTGGTACGCGGAGGAATGAAATATGTCATGTACATGCTACACACATTTCAAAATTTACAGAAAATGATGTAAATAATATGCCAGATATGACATACAGCCTATATTTTTGAGGTAATCTGGCACATTTTTTTAACTGTGCAGAGTTGTAGCTGCTTTACTGGGCCTATTACGCTATACTATATTTCAATACTGCTCATTTTGGTGGTACTTGGAGAGACAGTTTTTTTCTTAGGAGGTACTTGATGATAAAAGTTTGAGAACCACTGATTTAAATTATATATATATATATATATATATATATATATATATATATATATATATATATATATATATGTGTGTGTGTGTGTGTGTGTGAAATAATTTTATAGCAGATATACAACCAACAGCTCAATTTGAAGGAAGAACGGCAAACATTGTGTTTTTCACAAGTCACTGATGTTTCTTTTTTCAAGGTCTCTGATCACTTCAATCTAACCTTTGTGGTTCAGGGAGCAGATCTGAGATCATTCTGTGAAACTTTTACACTGTAATACAGTCTCTGGAAAGAAGCTCTCATTGAAGGATTGGGCAGCGCTAACAATATTAGATCTGACAGCAAACCCAACATACAGTAGGTACAGCAGGCCTGTTTTTGCAAGAATTCTTCACTAAACTTATGGATTCCTCGGGGGAAAAATCCAATGATTTATGACCAAAGCAACATCTAAGACCATGTCCAAAAAAAGGCATATTTGTCTCTCCGTTTCAGCCTTTCGTGCACACTGAGAAAACAAAAATGTATCTTTTTGAAAACGGTGACTAACGTAGATTCATTTGAAAATGGCGTTTTCGTGTCACAGGCTGAGAACAGTGAGTCCACAGAAGAGTCCACACCAAATCTTGGGGTGGCACACAAAAAAATTATGAATGGCAGTGTAATGTTATATAGTTAATTTTCATTAATTATTCTTGAAATATTGTAATTTATTCCATGAAATGATTCAGCAAGTACATATGCAAACCAAATAAAAATCAATATTTAGTTGAAAGACAATTTTCATATATATATATATATGAATATTTTCTGTTATTTTTTCACATACTTTTATTGTACAGCATACAGTATTTGCCATGTCTAAAATTAATGAAGATTAATAAAACACTCGAACAAAGTGAACAAAAAGCACACACACTTACTGTATATACAGACACACTCACAATACAGACCCCCATAGTATAATTTATCCATATTCCTTTTTGAGCCTCAATAATGTTAATACAGCTTTTTCTATTGATGTAACTTTAAGTAAACAATAAATTGCCATTGCTCCAACCTGCTAACACTCCCGTTTTTTCCCCAGGAGTCTCCCCATTCAGAAAAAATAAATAAATTAATTTAAAAAAAAAAATAAATAAATAAATAAATAATATATATATATATATATATATATATATATATATATATATATATATATATATATATATATATATATTTGTTTATTTATTTCTCGAAATATTGCGAATTTACATAAGTACATTTAAATTAATAATATCAACAGCAAAATCAACAGCACTACTGTTGGCCACCCCTTGGGGGCGCCCATGACTGAAAGAAGATAGGCTTTAATTTGGTAAATCTGCTAAATAGCGTCAATTTTTCAACCCTAATATACATTTCTGGATTGTGAATTATATAGCCAGAAGTACGTATGGCTGCATTTCCTCTTTAAAACGAATGCTAGAAGGTGGTATGAAGCCGAATATTTTCACGTTTACCAGTTGACCGATTACCTCCATGTGGACGGCTTTTAAACTGTTACCAGTTTGTCCAGTTAGCTCACCATGTACTTCTGCGTACTTGAGATGCAGAGAGGAGTTGACCACGAGGACGGGATTGGAGTATGGCGAAGAACGGTTCCAGAAAGCAGGTAAGACAAAAAAATAGAATAAACAAATAAATAACAGGGTAAGAATGTGGTAAAATCTGAAAACGTGGTAAAAATTAGGCGAGGGCTTTTGTTTTTGTGGATTGCTTTTGAAAATACTGTCAGTTAGGTTTAGAGAAGTGGGTGGGCGCTGGTCAATCATTGCGTTTAAAACACTATTGGTTGGGATTAGGGAAGGAGGAGGGGGAGTCAGTTGATCATTCAGTCAGTCAGTTGACAGCAGCCTCTGGTGGATTTAAATGTGAACAGCAGGCGTCCATGACACTCGCGAGAGACATTTGAGATCTCAAAAAGCATACACAGCTGCCTATTGTGGATTCGCAGAAACAAAATCTGCAAAACAAAAAACAAAAAAAAACATATATCCAGGAGCGTATTTGGCACTCTCCAGAAATGTATACAGGGGTACGTTTTCAGAATGAGCCTGGGTTGCGTTCGCCACACTTTCACTAACATATGGAGGCAACCAGAACAGCATCCTTAAAGGGAAAAATCAACCAAAAATGAACATTTACTTACTATTTAATCTCCCTAAAGTGCTTCCAAGCCTACATTTCTTTATTCTGTTGAACACAAAATAACATATTTTGAGAAAGTTGAAGCCATTGACTTCCATAGTGGGAAAAACAAACACAATGGAAGTCAATAGTTGCAGGTTTTCAGCATTCTTCAAAATATCTTCTATTATGTTAAGCAAAAAAGAGAATCGAAACAAGGGGACACACTTCACAATAAGGTTTCATGGGTTAATTTTAGTGAATGTATTTACATTTACATTTAGTCATTTGGCAGACGCTTTTATCCACAGCGACTTACAAATGAAGACAAGGAAGCAATTTACACAACTATAAGAGCAACAATGAGTAAGTGCTGTAGGCAAGCTTCAGGTATGTAAAGAAAGTAAGAAGCAAAACATTAACGCAAGTTTCTGGAGGGCACATAAATCTGCAAAAGTGAGAGCAGATAAGAAGGGGCGCAGCCAGAAGTCGCTTTGTAAGCAAACATCAGAGCTTTGAATTTGATGCGAGCAGCAACTGGCAGCCAGTGCAAACGGATGAGTAGCGGAGTGACATGTGCTCTTTTAGGTTCATTAAAGACCATGCTGCTGTGTTCTGAAGCATCTGAAGAGGTTTGATTGAGATTGAGAGTTGCAATAGTCCAGTCTGGAGAGAACAAGAGCTTGAGATTATTTACTAACGTGAATTAGCGTTGAACAGTACTTCTATGGCACAGGTGTCAAACTCAGTTCCAAAACGGCCGCAGCTCTGCACAGTTTAGTTCCGACCCTAATTAAACACACCTGATCAAACTAATTGAGTCCTTCAGGCTTTTTGTGAAACCTACAGGTAAGTGTGTTGGAGCAGGGTTGGAACTAAACTGTGCAGGGCTTCGGCCCTCCAGGAATTGAGTTTGACACCCCTGTTCTAGAGCATGTATTAATAATGATAGTTCAACAATTTCTAATGCAGTATTAGAAATCATATTCATCTTTGTTAGCATTAGCTAATGCACCGTGAGTTAAAATGAACTAACAATGAACAACTGTATTTTCATTAAGTAACATTAACAAACACGAATAAGTACTGTAATAAATCTACTGTTCATTGTTTGTATGTGTTAGTAACTAACAATAACTAGTACAACCGTATTGTAAAGTGTAACCAGTAAAGGCTGAGTAAATGATGACAGAATTTCCATTTTAGGGGTGAACTGTTTCCTTAAGAAAGAGCTGCGGATCAATAAAGATCATTAGATTGACTGTCTGAACCCATCACATACGCAATTATGTGTAAATATGCGTGCAATTCATGAGAAAACCCCCAACTATACTGTCCAGCATTATATCCAGCTCCCAGATGGTTGGGTGTTTATTTAAATGAGCTCGCATTATTTGCATCTCCGTCCAGCTGTGCATGTTGATGTGACTGACACGAGTCCATCACTGCAAACGGCCCACGGCACACTGAATTATGTAGAGGCGCGCAAGAAGGGGGGAAATCCCACTGGATTACATCAATGTTTAGGCAAATTAAGTTGCGTAGCCAACATAGCGCTGAATTCATTTAGGTTTGTTAAATGTCTTCACATCATGTCAGCATCAATCTCTCCTTACAGACTTTAATCAAGTCAACATTATTGAGCTATACACCTATTTACATATGCCGGATTTGCATGCAGATTTAAATAAAAGTACTGTGGGAGATTAAAAAAACACCTCATAAACACTTAATTTAGCTGATTATCTTCATTTTCAACTGTGTATCAGTGTATTTATAAAGTATGATTTTGATAATCATGTCATTTTTAGGAAAATACACTTATACTACTGTGTTCACTGACTTATTCAAGCCTTTGTAAACCACTTGAAATTAATTTTGATACTGTGTTATTTAGTTTAGTAATATTTGTTTATTTAGTTTTACATAAAGTATCACATATATGTTATTTATTAAATATTAAATTTTAAAATGAATTGTAATCGCATAATTGCAAATGTAGAATCATATATATATATATATAAAACGGAATATAAAAGTTTTATTAAAGTAAATGATTTAAGTATGTTTTAATCAGTAATAACATTTAAACAATTTTTAAAGACAATAGTTAAAAATACTAAATTATGCATAAAAATGTTGTTTAGCAGCACTTTTAAATGATATTTAAATATAATTTTAATTTAATTGTTGAGTTAGCATGCAATGTTAGGTTCATTCATTTACAGTAGGCAATTAATTATTTGGCTATTAAATTAATAGGCATTTCAACATTCTTAGAACGTTCCAAATAAACATTCTTAGAACATTATATTTAAATGGAAATTTAGGTTATTAGAACATTATTTTAACCATAAAAAAACATTAAGTAAACTGGACATTTCAACGTTCTTGGAAGATTCCAAATAAACTTTAATAAAACATTTTATTTTAGTGGAGAGTAGGTTTTCAGACTGTTGTAAGAATGTTATTCTAACCCTAAAAAAGTTCTGGCATTATTAAGCATACTGGACATTTCGACATTATTGGAACGTTCCAAATAAACATTCTTAGAATGTTATATATACGTTTTTCGAACATTGTAAGAATATTTCTTTAACTATACAAACATTCTAGCAATGTTAAGCAAACAGGATATTTCAATGTTCTTGAAACGTTCCAAATAAATGTTCATACAATGTTACATTTTGGTGGAAATTTAGGTTTTGAGAATGTTGTACGAACATTTTTCTAACCATAAAAAAGTGCTAGAAATGTTCAGCCAATTGGACATTTCAACAGTATTGGAACATTCCAAATAAGCATGCTTAAAACATTATATTTTGGTGGAAATTTAGGTTTTCAGAATGGTGCACGAACATTATTCTAACAATAAAAAACATTCTAGCAATGTTAAGCATACTGGACATTTCAACATTCTTGAAACGTTCCAAATAAACATTATTGGAACGTTAAATTTAGGTGAAAATTAAAATTTTCATTATGTTGTAAAAACAATTTTTAAACTATAAAAAACGTTCTAGCAATGTTAAGCCAATTGGACATTTCAACACTATTGAAACGTTCCAAATAAACATTCTTAGAATGTTATATTTTGGTGGAAATTTAGGTTTTCAGAATGTTGTAAGTACATTTTTCTAACTATAAAAAACGTTCTAGCATTGTTAAACAAACTGGATATTTCAATGTTTTTGGAACGTTTCAAATAAACATTCTTACAATGTTATATTTTGGTGGAAATTTAGGTTTTGAGAATGTTGAAAGAACATTATTCTAACCATAAAAACATAAATTTGTTAGCTGTGGTTCATGCAAACAAACTTTTTTTAAACACACTTTACTCATTTCAAACCCTCATGGGTTTATTTCCTCTGTTGAACACTAAATAAGATATTTTGAAGAATGTTGAAAACCTTTAACCACTGACTTCCATTGTATTTGTTTTTCATTCTATGAAAGTTAATAGTTTCAACATTCTTCAAAAAAAAAAAAAAAAAAAAAAATATATATATATATATATATATATATATATATATATATATATATATATATATATATATATATATATATATATATATATATATATATTGTGTTCTCATATCTCATAAAAATGTGCAACACTTGAAGATGAGTAAATAGTAAACAATTTTCAGTTTTGTGTGAACCTATTTGTTCACAAATATGTTCTCATCAGCGAAAACTGGACCAAAAATCCTGATGTTGACTCATTGACTTGATTGTCCAATCAAACGCTCTCTATAATGAGAACTTTCCTCCCCCTACAGCCACCTGCTTCTGACTAGCAATAGCAAGTAGCAAATCATTGTACACACAGCTGGGACATAAAATGAAAGGCCATCGCCTATTTTAAATAAAGCATGAGTCTTTCAATAGGCACATACAGTACGCACTGGAAAGTTTCTTCAGTGACAACCGTGTTTAAATGAGGGCGTGCATTCTTTAAATTATATATCCACGTGTGTATGGAACAAGACTCAATGGTTGACACAAAGTTTAAAGTCTCATGCATTTTATATCTGAAATGAAAAGAAACTGAAAAAACTGAAATAAAAGAAAATAAATGAAATAAAATGCTGCATTGTACATGACAGGCCGATATGGTAATGTCACCAGGCAAATAAACACTACGCACCTGCATACATATCATCTGATAGACTACAGTACACTTGACTCTTCGCTAAGCCACACCCAAAAACCGCCATCCACCAATCGTGGCTTAGCAACTGTAGCTACCCCCAGGGGCTCTGTCAAGCTTTCGAGCTAATGCATATGGATCTGATACCCAGTATCCTTAAAGTTTGGACGGATGGTGGAAGGTTTTTCCCTTTTCAAAACCTAAAACTCAAAAGGAGAAATACTAGCGTGGATCAAGCTGTGTGAGGGGCGCTAAAGGAGCAGAGCTAAGTTGGTTTTGTTTTGATATTCCTGACACATTCAGTGATAGACCGACAGCAATAACTAACACACCTCTTACCCTAAACAGATCTAAACTGTGTTTCCTACAAAAACACAAAGCTGGTTATGTTTCACAGCTATCTTATTTCGCTCGATATTGTGAGTAAGGCTCCATTTAAGCGTTCGCCATAACAGTAACTTAGTCATACTAATAGCAAGTAGGTCATAATGACATGAGTTATTGATCCATAAATTATGAATCCGCAAATCTGTCGCTAACTTTACTGAACTTCATATCTGTGTCAAGCTACGAATATTTGAAACTACAAATCAACAGAACAAAACCGAGATTTGATCACC
>NC_141027.1:77172500-77215000 GCF_052040795.2 Danio rerio
TGAACACAATGTAGTTGTTTTTGTTGCCTGTGCCTTTAATGCTGGCTTTCCCTGCCCACTATTCCCACATGTCTGTCAGAGTGTGCCTTAATCTCTGCCTCAACCACCTCAGGTACACAGCACAGTGACAGACATGAAGGAAGCAGACCTCACATAGTGTTTGTAAGAAATACTACAGTAAGAACTTTCCCAATGATTATTTGATGTATTTGTTGTGAAGCTAGCTCAAGCTTTCTGCAATGATGAGTCACAATGTCGTTACAAAGTTCATGCACATACATGCATTATTCCAAAATGGATTATTTAATTTATTTCCTTAAAAATTGTACACACAATACCCCACAATAACAATGTGAAAAGAGTTTTTGAAATTGTTGCAAGTTTATTAATAGCTGAAAAATCACATGTACATCAGTATTCACAGCCTTTGCTCAATACTTTGTTGATGCACCTTTGGCAGCAATTACAGCCTTAAGTCTTTTTGAATATGATGCCAGAAGCTTGGCACACCTGTCTTTGGGAATTTGTGCCCATTCCTCTGTGCAGTACCTCTCAGGCTCTATCAGGTTGGATGGGAAGCGACGGTGTACAGCCATTTTCAGATCTCTCCAGAGATGTTCAATAGGATTTAGGTCTGGGCTCTGGCTGGGCCACTCAAGGACATTCACTGAATTGTTGTCACTCCATTAATATTTTGGTGGAGTGCTTTGGGACATTGTCCTGCTGGAAGATGAACTGTCACCCCAGTCTGAGTTCAAGAGCACTCTGAAGCAGGTTTTTAGTCAGGATGTCTCTGTACATTGCTGCATTCATCTTTCCCTCTATCCTGACTAGTCTTCCAGTTCCTGCTGCTGAAAAACATCCCCACAGTATGATGCCAACACCACCATGCTTCACTGTAGGAAACTTATTAGCCTGCGGTGCCTGTTTTTTCCCCAAACGTATCGCCTGGCATTCACTGCAAAGAGTTCAATTTTAGTCTCATCAGACTAGTTTTGTTTCTCACTGTCTGATAGTCCTTCAGATGCCTTTTGGCAAATTCCAGGTGGGCAGTGCCTTCCGTCTGGCCACTTTACCATACAGGCCTGATTGGTGGATTGCTGCACAGATGGTTGTCCTTCTGTAAGTTTCTCCTCTCTCCACAGAAGAACGCTGGAGCTCAGACAGAGTGACCATCGGGTTGTTGATCACCTCCCTGACTAAAGCCCTTCTCCCTTGATCACTCAGTTTAGATGGCCGGCCAGCTCTAGGAAGAGTCCTGGTGGTTTCAAACATCCTCCACTAATGGATAATGAAGGCCGCTGTGCTCACTGGAACTTTCAGAGCAGCAGAAATGTTTCTGTAACCTTCCCCAGCCTTGTGCCTCGAGACAATAATGTGTCGGAGGTCTGCAGACAATTTCTTCGTCTTCATGCTTGGTTTGTGCTTTGACATGCACTGTCAACCCTGGGCCAGTATATAGACAGGTGTATGCCTTTTCAAATCCAATCAGCTGAATTGACCACAGGTGAACTCCAATGAAGCTGCTGAAACATCGCAAGAATGATCAGTGAAGACAGAGTGTACCTGAGCTCAATTTAGAGATTCACGGCAAAGATTGTGAATATTGATGTACATCTGATTTTACAGGGGTTTTATTTTTAATAAATTCGCAACAATTTCCAAGTCTTTTTTCACATTGTCATTATGGGGTATTGTGTGTAGAATGTTGAGGAAATCAATAAATTTAATCCCTTTTGATATAAGACTGTCACATCCTTTCCGGATGCACTGTATAACTAAATCCTTTGTCATCTGGATATATTAACATTTTTATTCTTCTAAAATCCATGTTAGTGCACTGTTAAAGCTCTTGGTCACACTTTAATTTAATGTACAACTCATTCTATTAACAAACCATTAACTATGTCTTTGTCTCAATAAACTACTAACTAGCTGCTAATTAATAGTTAGTAAATTAGCATTTGGTATTAAGTATTGGGTAAGATTAGTGAAGTAGAATAAGATCATACTTTGTAAGTGCTAATAAACAGTCAATAACTTATTAATAGGCATGTAATAAGCCGGTAGTACTCTACCTAATTAAACTAAAGTGTTATCAAACTCAACATATATATCACACAGCATATATATCTTTATTTAATTGTTGAACTGTTTGAATAAATTAAATCTATTTGGTCTAAACTACTATCGATGGAATGGAAACTGTCTTTAGTGTACAGTCAGATTTAGAGCCTTTTTTGATCAACTCCCCATGATGTGTGATGTGTTTTCTGTGGTTCGTGTTCGTCTGTCCCTTGCACTTGTCTCCAGTGTGAATTGTTTGTGATGTTGTGGTGGGCTTGTTTTTTTTCCCTCTGTTGCCCTCCAGCTAGCTATTTTGATTGGGTTTTTTGTTTTACTCTGAGGTTGTGAAGAAGACCCACAGGCCTCCTCAAGCAGCTCTTGATATTCTCATTGGAAAGCAGCAGAGGAAACTCTTTACTTTGCAGATACATGAAGGATATATTAAAATAAAGCTCTGCAGTCTCTCTCTCTCTCTCTGGCTCTCTGATTAGGGGGCGTCACAAAGAATGGACGTGCTGTTCTTCAAACCGGCACTGTGCTGTCAACAGCAGCTTTGGCAGAGTGGAATCAGATAAGGGGCCCAAAGCGGAGCTGCGCGAGGAGGCAGTCTGGCCACATGACTGCCACTGGAAGTCAAAGTTTTTGTCCTTCACATGAACTTTGGCTCACTTAAAGAGCCAGTCTAAATAGTTTTAAAGTACGCATGAAATTAAAACCAACCATACTGATTATATTAGCTCACATTGCTAGTTTTGTGGAGAACAATTCATCTGTGCATGGCATTAAGATTAAAAAGCTTGCCCTTAATTTGAAAATGCACTAAAAATACACTTCCTATATGTCTGAGGTATTGGGCGTGGCTAAAATACTTAACAACAGCCATCCAACTGTCACAACAAACAGAAATGGTAGTGAGGAGGAGTCTGTTAGGCTGTATTAACTCTTCCCAAACCCTTTTCCCATTCAATTTCTTAAATGAAAGACCTACTTTACAACATCCAATCAGATTGCAGTAGTAAAAACAAGCCACGCCCACTGCATACGGTAGTAGGGGCGCCACTAATGGGGGACTTAGGATGACGGGCCTATGCAATTTGGGGGCCCTCATAGATATTTTTAGGTGCCCTCCACAACATCGCCACCCGAATCAAACACCCCCCCCCCCCCCCTTTCACTCCCCCCATCCTCACTTATGTACGGATCTCATCTCTCAAATGACGTTCTACTTCCGGCGAGATTCTAAAGTGCGCATCCCATGTACGCTGTTCTATCCCATAATGCCCTGCGAGAGAATTCATGAATGGGAGTGAAGCGACGCAACGGACGCAGGTACGTCACGTGACCATGACAAAATGGCAGATATAGTACATCTGAATTCCATTCATACTTTTCACATTCATACTGTATAGAACGTACTTTTCTAACAACCGAGTAGTACGTTTAAATTCAATTGCAGTACTTACTGAATAGTAGGCCACTTCGGACGCATTAATTTCCTCGTGTTAAAATTGGATCCAAATCCCTCCCATTTTGAGGCCAACAGTAATGTGATATAGGAGTGCGGTTTCCCCACCCACCAAACTGATTGACAGCTGCGTATTAACATTCCTCCGTAGTAACGCAGATAATCATATCAACAGTGCAGGACGTACGCAAATGAGAATAAAAGATCTGTTCAGCTCTCTGTGATCATCAGTCATCATCAAATGTGATCAAGAATAAGTTTTACAAGTTTAAAATGTTTTAAAACAGGGCATGTTTGTAATCAATTACAGCGATTTTACCGTCTTTACTTCATCACCACAGACGCATGTCAGTATAGTTATAAAAAAGACGCTTCAATCTCAGTTTGTCGACTTAAATCAGGTTTATTTTGTACATTAACATTACAGATATCCATACAGCAGTGGATATTGTCGTGTACCCTGTCACATTTGCAGTGCAAAAACAGTGCAAAGTTAAAAGTGCAAAATGTGTGTGTGGGTCAGTGTGTGCGTGAACTTTCTAAAGACATTGTGAGCGACTTATCAAAAGGCTTGAGCTAACTTCACAACAAATACATCAAATAATCATTGGGAAAGTTCTTACCGTAGTATTTTTCACAAACGCTACGTGAGATCTGCTTCCTTCATGTCTGTCTCTGTGCTGTTTAACTGACGCAGTTAAGGTGGAAATTGAGGCACAGTCTGACCGACGCATGGTAACGGTATGCCGGGAGAGCCAGCTTTAAAGGCACAGGCCTGCTTTGTGTTCAGAGCAGAAAACTTCAACATTCTGAAAGCTATGATAAATAATATGATGGGTGTTTTGAGCTGAAACTTTACAGACACATTCTGGAGACACAAAAGACTCATCTTAAATCTTGAAAAGGGGTAAAATAGGTGTGTTGTAATAGGTATAACAACAAAACATACTCAGAGTGTTGATTTATTGTGTATACACCTTTAGAGTAAACAAATGTTTAAAGCAAATTCAATTGCGAAAGGGTTATAAAGTCAATACAGTAGCCCTATAGAATTTTCAATTGCCTCACAGCAAGAAGGTATTTTTGTGTTGAGTTAGCATTGTCTTACCACGTTGGCGTGGGTTTCCTCCGGGTGCTCCGGTTTCCCCCACAGTCCAAACACATGCGCTATAGGGGAATTGGATAAACTAGACTGGCCGTAATGTATGTGTGTGATTGAGTGTGTATGGATGTTTAACACTGATGGGTTGCAGCTGGAAGGGCATCCACTGTGTAAAACATATGCTTGATAAGTTGGCAGTTCATTCCACTGTGGCAAAGCCTGATTAATAGAAGGACTAAGCCAAAGGAAAATGGATGAATGAATGAATGAATGAATGATTCTCCACACATTTAAAAGCACTATATATAAATTTAAATAAATAAATACTCAAAGTATTTTGAAATTCCCACAATGTCGATATTGTGTCCATTATAAAAATATATTAAATTATTAAATCTAGGCATATGTCTAGTCAGCATGAGCATGGGAATGATAAGTATGGGGAAAAGAAACAGGCAGACAGCTGACATTTCTTCTAGAACAAGTTCAAAGGCTCCTAAATATTTGCTTACTGATTAACTTGCTGATTGTTTAAGCGTGCTTATGGAAATCTGTGTGTCTGTGTGTGAAAGATTGCGTGTTGTGATGCCTTTGGCATAAATAAGTGAATCGATACCATCACCTTACTTGACCTCAAAACATGTGCCACCAAATTCTTATTAGTGGTGTTCAAAGTAAACTTGTACAAACTGTGCATTCACGTGTCACGTGGGAGCGAATGCAGGACAGAAAGTCACAGAGAAGACAAACATTTGAAAAGACAAACATTACTGACGTAGTTTTATCCCATTATCTCCATCAGACTGAGTTCATATGCAGGTTACAACACCCTGCCGCATTAGTTTAGATCAGTCAGGTTGAATGAAACATTGCTGTCATGTGACTGACACTACACTGTAAGCAATATCTGTTAATGAACAGTTTCTGTTTATATCACACCACTCAACGAACCGACAGAAAACACACGTATGTTGTGTTTCACATGTGTTTTCTGTCGGTTCGTTGAGTGGTGTGATTTAAATAAGCTAAAAATAAATACTAAGAAAACAGAAGAGATGGCATTTGACCCAAAGTGTATTACACAGTCAGAAACCTATAAGTACTTGGGCATTTACATCGACAGCTCTTTCACATGGAAAACACACATTGAGTGGGTTTGTTCTCGTTCGTTTACACCAGAGATTGTATTTCTTACGAAGGTTGCGTCGTTTTGGAGTTAACGAGAAGCTCATGATGTTGTTTTATAAAGCAGTACTTAGCATTGTTAGATATGGTATCACAGTGTATTGTATGTTCAGTGTAAATCTAAGTTGATGCATCTCTTAAAGATAGGATGGAAAATTGTTGGGCACGATGAATAGTTTAATCCTCAAGTTTAATAAGAAGTTGTGTCCTTAATTAGGTGGAAAGGATTGTGAATGATCCAACTCAGTTTTTGTTTCCATATTACGAACTGCTTCCCTCGGGTAGGAGATGTAGAGTCCCAAAGTGTAGGTTAAACGATTATAAGAAATCCTTTGTAGCTGTTTCAGTGGGTTTATTTAGCAAGAGTCTATCTAAATTAGCATTATACATTTTGCAACTGCTGTATTTTGAACGGCGAAGCAGTGGCGCAGTGGGTATTGCTGTTGCCTCACAGCAAGAAGGTCGCTGGTTTGATCCTCGGCTCAGTTGGCGTTTCTGTGTGGAGTTTGCATGTTCTCCCTGCGTTCGCGTGGGTTTCCTCCGGGTGCTCCCGTTTCCCCCACAGTCCAAAGACATGCGCTACAGGTGAACTGGGTAGGCTAAATTGTCCGTAGTGTATGAGTGTGTGTGAATGAGTGTTTGTGGATGTTTCCCAGAGATGGGATGTGGCTGGAAGGGCATCTAAAAACTTGCTGGATAAGTTAGCGGTTCATTCCGCTGTGGCGACCCCAGATTAATAAAGGGACTAAGCAGTCAGCTTGTCGCGTGAAAAGACACAGACGGCATCATACCGCCCCCTAGCGTTCGTTTTAAAGATGGAATGCAGCCATACATAGCTCTGGCTACATAATTTGCGCTCTCCAAAAATGTATACAGGGGTACATTTTCACAGTGATCCTGTGTTAAACAGTAATGCTATTAATAACTAAGCCGTTCAAGTTTTAGACTGACATCAAGCAAAAAAAAAAAAAAAAAAGGAACATTAAATATTTTGTGTAACTTGGAATTAAACTTGATTGCAATTAATTTCATCATTCATCACTTTACTATTCATCTTATTTTCCCCTCATCATCACATTTCACCAAAGATAGCCAAAAGCTCTAAAAAGCGAGAGTGTTTTCAGATTATGTGCAGAGAACACGTTTTTTTGAGGACGCTTAAGATGCGTCTCAGAGGAGAAGTGCAGAAACCTGTGTTTACAGGCATTAGTCTCAGACAGACACACTCCAGCTTGTTATTGTTATGCAGCATCGCAACAACCGGCTTGAGAAAACAAGAAGAGCAAGGAAGGAGGTAAAGGGAGAGAGAAAAAACGTTGTTTCACCAAGGGAGTAAAGTAGTGGGACGAGAACACGTGAAGATGCTCGGTTTAAAAGCCGAGAGTGAATGCAAACGGAAAGAGCAAGGCAGTTTTGGGGGTGGGGGAAACAGTTGGACGTGCATACTTTAAATAAGCACCGAGCAATCGTGAAACACTCGCATGCACTTGAAATAGCAGACAAACATGGGACCAAACAAATGCATGCACTCGGTGACCCGTTTCATACACCTACACTCACATCAGAGGATGCGTACTGGAGGTGTGGAAATGTAAAACGCACACAATAGTCTCGAAAGTTTTGTGTAATGCACACTGTGGCATGTGCATTTTTGAATCCCTGTCTGAAATGAACTGATATGCATAGTTTGTTTATATTTAAATGCAGATGTATTTTATTATTTCATCTTATATTTGTCTTAAAGTTGCAAGCATGGGCAGATGACTAGAATGCCTAAGCATTAATCTGGCTCTGCATACTGCAGTCTTCTTCATAAAGTGCCTCTGTGATGCTATTTAAATACTTCCTGGTTTAGTTTGTTGCTTCTTTTTCAAGAAGTTTACATGAAAGGCAAAAAAATGACTTTCATTTATAGAGTATAAGATACCATCGTTGGCCACTTGCCTTGCCATGTCTTTCTGAAATCCCTTTCTCTTTTTCTAAATGCATATTTACTTTCTCTACTTCCTCTTTTTTACACAAACCCCCTTTTGCTTTTCCTTTCTTTTCCTACATTTTCCTTTTATTTTTTAAATACCCTTTCCTAATCTTTGCTTTTCCTAAATAAACTTTTTTTTCCCTAAACCACCATTCTGAAACCTTTTGTCTTTTCTTTGTTCCCCTTTTTCCCATTTCTTTTCATTTTCTTTCATTTTCCAAAATCCATAGTTTCCCAAACCCTTATTTTGAAACCTTCGTCTTTTCTTTTTAACATTTTTCCCCTTTCCTTTGCTTTCCTTTCCTAAACTTTTCTTTCATCTACTTTGCTAAACTTTTCGTTTCTTAAAATTTCGTCAGCTTTTTCATAAATTTACTTTTTTCCTAACCCCCATTTTGAAACCTTTGTTTTTTCCCCTTTTCTCTGTTTTAATTTCCTATCCTTTTCCTAAAATTTACCAAACTTTCCTAAGCTTTCTTTTTTCTAAATCTTCTTTCTAAATCCACTTTTTCACCTTTCCCTCCTTCCCTTGCCTCTCCTTCCTTTCATTTCATTTCCTTTCCTTTCCTTTCCTTTCCTTTCATAAAATGTTCCTAAATTAACTTTTTTTTCCTAAACCTTCATTTTAAAACCTTTTGTCTTCCTTTTTAAATTTCCTTTCCTTTTCCTAAATTTGACCAAACTTTCCTAAGCTTTTTATCCCCCTGAATCCATAGTTTTCCTAAACCCTTATTTTGAAACCTTTGTCTTTTCTTTTTCCCCTTTCTTTTCTTTACCTTTATAAACTTTCTTCCCCCCCCCCTCCTTTCTTTTCCTTTCCTAAAATGTCTTAAATTTTACCTAAATTAACCTTTTTCCTCAACCCCCTTTTGAAATCTTTGTGTTTTCTGTTTTCTTTTCTCCCCTTTTTCCATTTCCTTTCCTTTTCTTTCCCTAAATTTTATCAAACTAATTTAAGCTTTCTTTTCCCTAAATCCATAGTTTTCTTAAACCCTTATTTTGGAAACTTTGTCTTTTCCTTTTCCCCTCTCCTTTCCTTAACTTTATAAACTTTCTTTTCCTACATTTTTATTGTCTAAACTTTCCAAACATTTGTTTCCTAAATTCATATTTTTCCTAAACCCACATTTTGGAATCTTTAACTTTCATTTTACTTCATTTCATTTCATTTCCTAAAATTTATTTATTTTCCTAAGTTTCCTTTTCCTAAATCCACTTTTTTTCTAACCCCCATTTTGGAACCTTTGTCTTGTCTTTCCTCTCCTTTCCTTTCTTTTCCTTTCCTTTCCTTTCCTTTCCTTTCCTTTCCTTTCTTTTCCTCAAATTCACTATTGATCAAATCCAGTTTGCATACGTTCATAAAAATGAGAAATTGAGCTGATAATCAAATATGCGGTAATTGGAAATTTACAAAACACAGACTGGGCTCAAAAAAAAAAAAAAAAAATAGAGCTGCAACTACATAAAACAGGTGTTTATGTATAACAAAGCTTTAAAAATGGCAAACTGTGTATATCCCAGTTTGATCCCTATTTCTGAACTGAGATAGCAAACAGGATGCAGAATAGCAATCCAGTGTAAGAAAGTAAGAATATACACTTTTGACCTGCATCGTACATCCACACCCAGAGGGTTCTTACTCAGAGCAACATTCGCAAACTGCATCCTTCTGCTTAAAATCCCTCACACGTGAACAAACACTCAAATGCACAGTGATTTCCCATGGTGCACTGGGCTGGAATGTTGGTCTGGCTCAGTCCAAGGTGCCAATTCCTATTATGGAGGTTACCAGACAGACCTTCTGCTTGCACGGAGACCTCATATCGAACTCAAGAGTTTGGGCCCGATGCCTCCAGTGAAAAAATCTCAGCTCCAGGACGGTGCATGGCCTGCTTGGCCTTGCACTCAAGATACTCTTGGCATATAATGTGGACTGGAGCAGGTGAGTATTGGTAAAAAGCCTTGCCCTGACATTAACCCAATGGCTTTTTTTAACACTGTGATTAATGGACCTCGCTCGGTTTGTCACAGTCTCTAGTTCACTATTAACCAGGGTCTTTAGTTTTCAGTGATTGATTGAAAATACGCTTTTACTAAAGGCTCCAATTAGAAACAGAAACAGGGTTTTACAGGCGGATTGGAGAACATTTCACCTAAGGATGTTTTATTCTGTCAATATATTTGTAAAAAAAAGATGAGTTTTTTATTTGGATTGACGGTTCTGTTGAGGAACATTTAAAAGTCTGTGTGAAACGGACGTTGTGGAGACTTATTTTAGTATGTTGATGTACTTCTTACTGAAATGGAATATTGAGTAGGGGGCGGGGCTTTATTTTTGCCTTGTAGCAAACTACTAGTAAGAGGGGTGTGGTTAAAGCCTGCATGAACCTGAAGCTGAGCTAGTTTTTTTTTTTTTTGTCGTATAGTGAAGCAGAAAGAAACGGAATATAAAATGAGAAAAAAAGTGGGCGTGGCTTGTTTTTTTCTATTGCAAGCAGATTGGATAAAGAAAAGGTTCGCATTTTATTTAGAAAGATTGGGAAAAGTGTTTTGGGAGAGTTATTACAACCTATCTGTAACATGCTGTAAGGGACAATGGGTAAAGGATCCAACTGAAGTGTCTTTATTGGCAGAGAATGGTCAGACAGTCAAGGGTCAATCATAGGAGCAATCATAAAGGGCAATCTAAAAGCCTAGTCAAATCCAGGCAAGAGATTGATTCAGGCGGCTAACATCGAAAATCAACAAAGTGAAATTTATTTATAAACTAATTTTGAGAGGATTATGTGCTTATGATTGCTTGCGGCTGGTCCTGCATTATCCAATTTATGATTCACCAATCGAAGCAATTCCTAAGCCACTATAAATACCCTAGTGCCTAGTTCAGACTGCGTGATTTTAGCCCCAATTTTGGCTCGCCGACAGGTTTTGAGAAATCGCCGGCAAATGCCTGAAATCACAGGCAAATCGGTGCTCGTGCACGTGAGTGAGAATCACGCAGTATGAACGATCAAAGACGCGATCTGAGAGAAACGCCGATGTCTCTGAGATATTTAGAGTGCTAAATATCTGGAGCTGTCGGCGATTCAAATCATGCCGTGTGAATTGGGTTTTGACTGAAAATAACATCAGCGATTGCCTACAGCCAATGAGAGAGCAGCGTTCACTTGCGTGTGCGTGTGTTTATACCTGCTGCAGGCCAGCGGGAGGCTGGGGGAGAAGTTAAAAGCGCTCTTTTCGGTTTATTTGGACCCACGAAATGGAGGAAAACTAGTGGAGGTTTGACAGGACTCAGGAGCAACCGTGTCTGTTTGATGTTTCAAACAGAAAGAAATTAGTTTATCATCAACAGTGAGAAGAAATGACTAATTCCCTTCAAACCCAGGTGAGCAAATATGTAAATTTTCTACCCCATTAAAGGCTTCTTTCTCATTATGCAGTTAATAACAAGACATATTCGACGTGTTTTTGGCTGTGAGACGTAGTTTGGACGAAGTTGTCGGCGATTCTTCCGATAGGAAAGTCATGCAATGTGAAACCCCCTGTTGCCGATCCATCTTGCAGTGTAAACAAAGCAGCGACGAAACGCTAGCCCAGATAGTCATGCAGTGTGAAAACATCTGTGACACTACTACTTTGAAAATCATGCAGTCTGAACTCAGCATTAGTTCCATATTACAGCCATATTCGTTTTGAAGAATCCCCCTTCCACCCCTACTCCTCCTCCTTTCCTAGATGGGTGGCATGTTGGCACAGTGGTTAGGACAGTTACCTCACTGCAAGAACGTCACTTGTTCTAGACCTTACCAAGCCAGTCAACCTTTTAATACGGAGTTTACATGTTCTTCCCATGCTCACATGGGTTCCCCCAGGTTCCCTGGTTTCCTCCAAAAACATGCAACTTAAGTTAATTGACTAATCCAAATCGGCACCATAGACATGTTCCTAGTAAGTAGTTATCTCTTAAGAGCAATCACTATCTGTTCATTAGCTACTGCAGCAGGGCAGTTCTTGAGATCTACCTGAGCTCAAACTCCCCTCTTGCCTATCAAACGAGAGGGAGCCCCAGGCTCGAGGATCTTATGAGCTCAGGGCTCTCTCCTGGGACAGCATGCCAAACAAGCTTATAATCAATCATCAGCTAAGTGTGAACTCTTGAACTAGGTGAGGGTCTGGAAACAGCAAGGAAAAACAAGGAGAATCGCTTTGTGATGCTACAGGTAAAACACAAGACTCAGCTCTAAAGAGTGTGTTTGTATGTGCTGTTTTTATAGTCCAAATACTCAGTTCATAATGATCCTCTGGCTGTGTGTAATCAGTGGTAACAGGAACCGGTGTGTGTGAGGTGCATACTGGGAATTGCAGTTCTGTAACAGACACCTCCTCCCCACCATTTTTGTTTGTTTTCAAAACTGACAGTTGGAGAGGCGTGGTTAAGCATGTTAGTTATGTACATACACCGATGAATTGTAAAATAATATCAGAACAAAACAAGGCTGACAGGATGAATACATCTCTAATAATGCATCGATGGATTTGCTCTTCAACGTTTGGACTTTCAGCAGTGAAAATTAAACCACACTGAGCTGAACTGAACTGCAACACTGAAAACTGGACAGACACAGATTCAGTTAACTAAAACGTCTATGTTAAGCTGCTTTGACACAATCTACATTGTGAAGGCGCTATAGAAATAAACATGCATTGATTTGAATTGAATAATCACTATAGTTTCAGCAGGAGGCTCAGTACCTACTTAATAGACAGCGGCTTATTTTGTTGACGGGTCTAAAAGGGTTATGACCTCGTAAGCCGCATGGTTTAGTAGTCATTTACAATTAAATGAGATTTGCATTTAGTCAAGAAGGTAAAGATGCTAGTAAAGTAAGAGATCATGCCAAGACAAGAGCCGTTCGAAGATTACAGTTCTGCTTTGTGTTTCAATGAGTTTGCTCACACATTTCTAAACATAACAGTTTTAATAACTCATTTCTAATAACTGATTTATTTTATCTTTGCCATGATGACAGTAAATATTTGACTCGCTTAAAGTTATATTTAAAGGCTTAACTGGGTTAATAAGGGTAACTGTAACGATGGGGTAGTGACAGAGACAACTGGAGGTAAGATCCACAGGTAAGACAATGGAGGTAAGACAATGCAGGTTTATTCAGCGTCAGGCAAGCAATGATCAAACAGGTGCAAACAGGTATATTCAGACAGTCCAGAATTGTATTCGGATAAACAGGCAAAAGGTCGTAAGGCAGGCGGCTAAACAGGATAACGAGGAATACAAGGCTAGGGTCTAAACACGTAGATAAACAAGACAGGGAGAAACGCGTTGTAATGTCACTTACTAGCAAACAAGACTCTGCAAACTGTATGGGTGCATGAGTGGCTTATGAAGGGTGTGTATCAGTCTCTGACAAGGTTCAGCTGGTGAGAATGTAATCAGTTTTGATGAGTGAGCAGTCGTGAGTGTAACAGGAGAGCATGTATGAGGATGTAGTCCAGGGGAAGGCGGAAGTGTAGTCCATAGTGTTTGTGAGAGAACCAGCGATCTCTGGAGAGTGATCGCTGGTTATCTGACAGTAACTAGGCAAGTTAGGGTAATTAGGCAAGCCATTGTATAACTGGTTTGTTCTGTAGCTAACCAAAACAATTATATTGCTTTAGGGGGCTAATAATTTTGACCTTAAAATGGTTTTAAAAAAATTAAGACCTGTTTTTATTCTAGCTAAAATAAAGAAATACGACTTTCTCCAGAATAAAAAATATATATTATAGGAAATACTGTGAAAATCCTTGCTCTGTTAAACATCATTTGGCAAATATTTAGAACATTCGAATAATTTGGACTTCAACTCTACATAAGCATTATTAATGGGCACTTTGGCCGGTGCACGTGCTGGTTCTGTGCCCTGCGGGTCATTTCCCCAACTTCATATATTCTCTCTGTTCAACCCATTGACTTCAATCACAAGACTCAGTGCACTGGTATGCATCCTTCAGCCTCCTTTGACTTTGCAGATGTTAGTGTTCATGTTTTAATGGGCAAGGCTGTGCACTTCCAAACTTGCTGTTTTTTTATTGATGTGGATCATGTACTAGTTTACAAGCATGCATGCCAAAATGAGCCATCAAACGTACACATAGTTGACGTCAAAATTATTAGCCCTCCTGTGAAATATTGATTCTTTTTCTCAAATATTTTTCAAGTGATATTTATACCCATATCCAGTCCTCTCTCTTAGCCCTTCCCCTTACCTCCTGTTTTTTGTGCGTTCACGTGAAAGAGTAGGAGTGTGCCAATTATCTTTAGCTTGAAGGTGAAGGACTTGAAGGTGTAGGATGCGGTCTGTGTGGATAAAATTACGATATTCATGCGTAAATAAACACTTATGGCCTCTTTAGTTTATTCAATTCCCCTATTCACCTTATTCTCCGCCGATGAGCGGGCGCTGCCATTTGAATCTTTTTGGCTTGAGACTTCCGGTCTCATTCACTTCCATTAATTTTTTGACGTTAAAAACTGCTCATTACGCTGGGTGATGTTGCAATTTGATATTTTCTTATTATATTATTTTACTTGGTCTGTATAGTCATGCAAACATTTGTTTGTAAAGCAAATAGTTTGACCGTTTTCTGCCGTTTATTATTCCAAGTCATTTCTCCAATAGGCGACTGAATCGGAAGTTCTAATGCCGTGTTCACACCAGATGCAGAACGCGCCGATAAATCGCGCTATTCGCGCGTAAATAGCCGCATGAACATTTGAGTTTACTCGCTTCATACGCGTGTCAAACCCCGCTTCATTTACGTGTCAAATTCACATCAGAACAGACTCGGATTCGCGTGATAGGCAGGGCTTCTGTCTGCCCAAAGACTCTAGCTTCATAGCTAAATGGCTAACATGGATTTTATGAAGAAAATAACAGTGTTTATTGTGCTTTATGGAGACTGAAAAACAGCGTCGATACGTTTAGGGTCATGTCTGAGTCCACTACATCCTTTCAGAGGTGCATCCAGCTCTGTGAGCTCATAAACTCCTCCAGAAACTGAACCTGGATGACGGAGGCTGTCAGCGGTGCTTCTGACTGAGCCAAGCCGAGTTTGATGAACTGTTGTTGGTGAAGGCTGGAGGACTTCCCTAGGAACACCGACAACAGGTTCTACGTCACAATCACGCCCCTTCAAGAGCAAGCTTCTGATTGGTTAACGCGGCACGAATGTACGCTGAAGTTCAGATTTTCGAAATCGAGAGATTCGCGCGAAACGCTCGTTATGAGGGACCGAGCCGGCACGTACAGTAAGGGGCATACAAAAAAGAAGATTTTCAAAAATAATTATTTTTAATAAAGTCAAAAAGGTTCACAAAAAGTTCAAAAATAAATTAATTAAATAATTAAATCAATTGAAAGAACAATAAACTAAACAAGGAAAACAAACTGAGTTCAAACCAAACAAATCATGTCTAAACCAAAAACAGAACTCCATGAAAAGACAAGACAGACCACATTTATAGCACAGGGACTAGTCCACATTAAACAAGAAGGGGGAGACAAAAACATACAATTTACAAATACAATAAACTAAGCCAAACATCTAAATACAAATCTAAATATAAGTTAAAGAAATTATAAATAAGGCAAAACTAAATATAAATCTGAATAAACAAACATTGCAAATCATTATTGAACCTAAACTAAACATGAGCTCTCCCTCCAAACCATTAAGCCAATGGTATCGGCAGGCGGAACCAAAAGACGCCATCTTGCGGCACGTCAGACCTTTACTTGGGCGGACCACACCCGGAAACTCTGCTCCTCGTCGGCACTGCAGCACGGTAACTTAAACTCAAACGAAAACTAAATTAACAAAACATACAGTACAGATAACTGATTTTGTGTGCACCCAAAATAGTAATAAATGTACTGTGAATAATAAAGAAAGCTAAGGAGAAACTGAAAGTGTATGTGTCTTATTTAAATCAGATATGAATGAAACGAAATGTATAAACACAATAAATGAAATTGTGACCAATAAATAATCTTAAATGAATATGTATAACGTGTGTGTGTATGTGTGTGTATGTATGGTTGCGTGCATGCCTCACTCTCAATGTGTGGCCACCACACTGGCCATCACACTCGTTAAGTGCGTCAAACGCGCAAAACGCTCAATTCGCCCCGCGCCATTCGCGCCGCGTCATTCGCGCGTATTGCGCCGCAGGATGTCTATTCGCGCGTTTGCATTGACTTAACATGTAAATCACTCGCGCATGACGCGGGTTCCGCGACTGGTGTGAACGCAGCATTAGACAATCGCGAAAACAGGCGCACTTCCGCATTTTAGAATAAGGTCAATAGCGCATGTGTTTGGACTGTGGGGGAAACCTGAGCACCTGGAGGAAATCTACACCAACATAGTGAGAACATGCAAACTCCACACGGAAACACCAACTGGCCCTGCTGGAAGTTGAACTCCCAACCTTCTTGCTGTGAGAAGACAGTGCTAACTCGTTGTATGTAACCACTAACCTTTGAAAAAGTAGTAAACTAAATGAATAGTTTGTTTTAGTGTGAGGCTTACAGTCAAGAATGGCACGCTTCACACATTTACAGCTGTATTACTGTGAAGTGTCAGTGTTTTACTCTTCCGTTCGTCGGTTTCTCTCCTCGATCCACATGCTGACAGGAGGGAAAGATAAAGATAGAGGTCCAGCGTTGTGGTGTTATATCTGTTAGATACATATTCTCAGTGCTGCCACAGTTTGGGAGGTGGAAAAAGAGAGTGTGAATGAGAAAACAGAGAGAGAGAGAGACATATATAAACAGAGAGAGAGTGAAAGAGAGAGAGAGAGAGAGAGAGAGAGAGAGAGAGAGAGAGAGATACACAGCTCTGCGTGACATGGCAGAATTTACAGTCTGCAGAAAATCCCAGTTGACCTAAATGCAGCCCAGGGGGATTGTGGTGAGCATGTGTGTGCGTGTGTGTGTGTGTTTTTGTTTGTTTCTGAGGGTTTGTGCACCAGCTACTTTCACATCCTCAAAAAAGTTGCATTAGAAAAATGGTACTAACCCCTCCACAAAAAACTCAACTAAACAAATACTAACAATTGCGACATCAACTGGTGAAGCCTAAGTCAAGTTTATTGTGTTTTCAATGAGCTCTTATAGTGTGGTGGGAATGTGGGAGGAGCCAGTGGCTTTGAGTTACTGTGATTGGCTGATTACCAAGTCAAATAAATAATGCCCACCTACCGCGCTTACATTCTGTGACCTCATTTGAACTGTTGGAAATGGATGAGATGCGACTCCTTTTCCAGTGCAGCGAGCAAAGCCTGATCCATCAACTGAAGACAACTAAAGAAAGAAAGAAAGATATTGTTTTAAAAAAAACAACTACACAACAGACACTATTGTTAATAACTGCAATATTTATTACAATACTACAATAAAACTGGTGTGAGGGAAATTAGGAAGAGATATTTGTGAATTTTTAAGTCAACTTCAGGTAACACATTAAAACAGAAAAATCCGTAAAATAGCTGTTTTCTGTATTTTGTGAGTGATGTTTTTATTTGTTATTTTTTCCCATTTATTCTATATATTTATCTATGCTGTATTTTGTTTATACATGTATAAATACACAAATCCAACTCATAAATTCAAAACACAATTCGTCAAACGCAAAAAAAAGTCAAAAGGCAGTTGGTAAATTTGCAACTCCAATTTGTCAATTTAAACACAATTCGTAAGTGCACAAAATCCAGTTCATAAATACACAAAACACAATTCGTAAATTCAAATCGCAATTGGTAAACACACAAGTCCAATTGGTGAATTCAAAACACAATACATAAAGTCAAAAACTCAGTTCGTAAATATGCAAATCCAGTTCGTAAATTCAAAATGCAATTCATAAATACACAAATCCAATTAGTAAATTCAAACACAATTTGTAAAGTCAAAACATTTTTCGTAAATATGCAAATGAAATTCATAAATTCAAATCAAAATTCATAAATACACGAATCCAATTAGCGAATTTAAAACATATTTCGTAAAGTCAAAACACAGTTCTTAAATATGCAAATCTAATTCATAAATATGCAAATCAAATTTGTGAATTCAAAACGCAATTCATAAATACATGAACCCAATTAGTGAATTCAAAACACAATTTGTAAAAGTCAAAACGCAGTTTGTAAACATGCAAATCCAATTTGAAAATTTAAAACGCATTTCTTAAATACACAAATCAAATTACTGAATTCAAAACACAATTCGTTAAGTCAAAACACAGTTCGTAAATATGCAAATAGAATTCGGAAATGTAAAATGCCATTCGTATATACACAAATCCAATTAGTGAATTCAAAACACAATTTGTAAAGTCAAAACACCTCTTGGAAATATGCAAATCAAATTCGTTAATTCAAAAAGCAATTCATAAATACATGAACCTAACTAGTGAATTAAAAACACAATTTGTAAAGTCAAAACGCAGTTTGTAAATATGCAAATCAAATTTGGAAATTTAAAACGCAATTCTTAAATACACAAATTCAACTGAATTCAAAACACAAAATTCAAAACACAATTCGTAAATATGCAAATACAATTCGTAAATTCAAAATGCAATTCGTAAATACAGAAAACACAATTCATAAATTTAAAAAAACACTTCACAAATACGCAAATTCGTAAACTTAAAACAATTCATAAAAACACAAACACAATTCGTAAATTCAAAACGCAGTTCATAATTTCGCAAATCCAATTCGTAAATTCACATTGTTCACGTGAATTGTGCTGTGCGTGTAAGCTAAACAAAAACAACACTAACAATTATATTAAAAAAAGCAAAAACTGAAAGAGTTTTCATCTCTTGGCTTGAGACGTCCACCGCTCGGCACCAGTGCTAGCGTACATTAGTATGCGCATGTGAACGCAGCAAGAAAAGATGCAATTAGCAGATAAGACAACAGCAGATATCAAAGATGCTGTAAACAGTAAACACGTCTCCCTCGGAGGTGACGCTGAAAGATGTCATGTTGTGCTCTTGCAGGGGCAGCGCTCAGAATGATGGCATGTGGTCTTCACTGTTTACTTCCAGAGTGTCTGCTTGATCCCATATGTCTGAAAGATGGAGGATGCTGAACTTTAATACTTATGATGCAAATCAGAGAGTGCTCAGGACCACCCAATGAGAGCCAACAGCAGGACTGTCATCTATACATCCACATACACACACACACATACATACATACAGACATACATACAGACACACATACGCACTCACATGCACACACACTCACAGTAAGACAGACACACTCACTAACACACAGACACACACATAGACATAGACACACTTACACTCACACACACACACATCCACACATAGACACAGGCACACTCACACACACACACTCGCACACACAGACAGACACACATGCATGCACAAACACTCGTGCAAACAAACACGTATATATAAAAATTCTCACACACACTAACACATACAGACTCACACACACACATACACACATAGACATAGGCACACTCACACTTACACACTCGCACATACAGACAGACACACACACACACACACATCCATGCACAAACACTCGTGCGAACACACACGCATATACAAACACTTGCGCACACACGGACAGACACACACACACATTCGCACACACACAGACAAACAGACAGACACACACACACATTCGCACACACACAGACAAACAGACAGACACACACACAGAAACACACTGACAGATACTTGCGCACACACACGCACCCACACTGACTTGCACACACTCTCACACAGACACACAAATATATACTTCCAGACACACACACACACACACACACACACACACACACAAAACAAACTTAACAGAGCAAGCAAATGTGCTACAGCCCCCAAGTGAATCTGTCTCCTCGCAGGCTACATAAGGTGAGCATTTCTCAAACGCTGCTCCTCATTCGCTCAATTTCTCCAGTGCGCTGTGGTGGCAGCAGCGATAATCTGCCCTGGAGACAGAGCCTGAAACACACACACACACATAAACAGAGCGCTATGCCATGTGGTGTGGGATCCACCTGACAGATATCTGTGCGGTCAGCGTTAAATCTATAGAGCCAGATCATTCTCAAAAAGAATACATTTACAAAATAAAATGAATACACAATCAACTTTTACAAAATTGTATTCATAAATTCAAAACGCAATTCATAAATACACAAATCCAGTTTGTAAATTCAAAACACAATTTGTGAAGTCAAAACAAAGTTGGTAAATATGCAAATGCAATTTGTCAAGTTAAACACAGTTCGTTAATAGACAAAACATAAATCATAAATTCAAAAAGCATAATTCATAAACACGCAAATCCAATTCGTAGATACACAAAATCCCATTCGTCAATACAAAACACAATTCGAAAACTCAAAACGCAGTTGGTAAATATGCAAATCCAATTTGTCAATTCAAATCCAATTTGTATAGTCAAAACACAATCTACAAATTCTAAACAATTCATAAAAATGCAAATGCAATTTGTAAATACAAAAAACACAATTTGTAATTTTTAAAAACACACTTCACAAATACGAAAATCTAATTTGTAAATTCAAAACACTATTCATAAATAGACAAAAACGCATTTTGTAAATTCAAAACAATTCATAAATATGCAAATCCAACTTGTAAATACAAAAATTTGTAAAGTCAAAATGCATACATATATATATATATATATATATGAATGAATGTGTGTGTGTGTGTGTGTGTGTATATATATATATATATATATATATATATATATATATATATATATATATATATATATATATATTCATTCATTTTCTTGTCGGTTTAGTCCCTTTATTAATCCGGGGTCGCCACAGCGGAATGAACCGCCAACTTTTCCAGCAAGTTTTTACACAGCGGATGCCCTTCCAGCCGCAACCCATCTCAGGGAAACATCCACACACACATTCACATACACACTCATACACTACGGACAATTTAGCTTACCCAATTTACCCAATTTAGCTTTCGTCTGTACCGCATGTCTTTGGACTGTGGGGAAAACCAGAGAACTTGGAGGAAACCCACGAGAAGGCAGGGAGAACATGCAAACTCCACACAGAAATGCCAACTGAGCCAAGGTTTGAACCAGCGACCTTCTTGCTGTGAGGCGACAGCACTACCTACTGCGCCACTGCCTCACCATATTGCTAATGAATAAAAGAAACGTTTTTTGCCTACTTTTATTTAAAATTTGGGTTGGGTGAGTAATAGTACACCAATTGAGAAAGGATGTTTGTCATGGTTTGAGCTGCATTTCTACCTGTGTTGTTAGCAATATTGTCTGAATTGATTGCGAATGCTAAAAAGTACAGATATGTTTAAATCCAAAATGTCATTCCTTCTGGAAAGGACTTCAGTGGTAATAGTTTTCATTTTTAGTATGATATTGTTCCACCAACTGCAGCGAAATCCTATTGAGTGAAAGACAATCGCTGATGAAACACAGACAGTCATGAAATGGCCTCCACAAGGTCCAGACCTGAATATTATAGAGGCTGTATGAGATCACCTACACAAAAACAGAAAGATATGGCACTCTAAACCTAAAGAAGAACTCTGGAAAGTGCTAAACGAAGCCTGATATTATTACACAGCACATTATTTCAGAAAATGTCAGGACGGTTAGAACAAAACCTCTGTGCCAAGGGAAGCCACATTAAACAGACTTTGCCACACACTGATGTCAAGGTCCAAACCGATTTGCATTTTTGACAAGGTTTTGACATGTTATTAGATTTCGTTTTGACATCAAGGTGCCTGCTAAGTACTGTACATTACCAGAGACTCTATCTGTGTCTGAAAACATCCCACCGTACCTCCCGGACAGTCAAAACTCCTTATTTAGCTATAATAAAAAAGCACAGTAGACGACATGGCCTAATTTCTTCGGAAAACATAATAAAAGCGCAATTCCTCCATGACTAGAAGGCCTCTGAGTCTTCCTTCTATCATCAGCAAGGTTATATAAGGGGAGCTTCATTTGAATAATACCCAAAGCTATTGAGCTTAGCACTGCAATTGTAAAAAAAAAAAAAAAAAAAAAACTAGGATAGCAAAAGTTTGAAACGAACACGCTATCCAGTAACACTCCTCAACTGTTGTGGGGCAAATCCCCGTCAAAGCCGTTTTTGGCTTCCACGCGGGCTTCCACAGAAGAGATTGCGCTGGTGCCCGTGTCAACACAGATGACAGCGCCACATGGAAAGTAATGTGGCCTGCGGTGCCACGTGGCATAAATGGGCACGCAAACATGCCAGTTAGCCAGAGGCTCGCAGAACCCAGAGCTTTTATCTGCCAAGTGCCGTTATACACATAACATCTTGGTCATTGTGTGTGTGTGTGTGTGTGTGTATTCATGAAGTATACATAATGTTGCACTTAACGTAATGTTGGGTTTATGTAAGAAAGGCACTGATAAATGCTGCACTATATATGCCAACTATAATGACAAATTAACACAATGTCAGGCAGCATGGTTGCTCAGTGGTTAGCACTGTCGCCTCACAGCAAGAAGGTTGAGGGTTTGAGTCCTGGCTGGGTCAGTTGGCATTTCTGTGTGAAGTTTGCATGTTCATCTGTGTTGGTGTGGGGTTTCTCCGGATGCTCCGGTTTCCTCCACAGTCCAAAGACTTGCGGGTATTGGTGAATAAAATAAACTAAATTGGTCGTAGTTTATGTGTGTGAATGAGTGTTTATGGGTGTTTCCCAGTACTGGGTTGCAGCCGGAAGGGCAGCCGCTGTGTAAAACATATTCTGGAATAGTTGGTGGTTCATTCCGCTGTGGCGACCAATGATGAATAAAGGGACTAAGCCGAAAAAAAAGAATAAAGTAATTCATTCTTTTTTCTTTTTTTCTTGCTAACTGCTGAAATACAATATGATTTTCACAATCGCCAGCGATCTAGCCCTTATAGATTGCTGAAAACATGCACTTTCCCCGGACTACAATTCTGCCTCCAAACTCAGACATCCCAAGTCTCCTGGAAGATGCCCGCAAACAAGTGATAATCTCCCGGAAATTTTGCGTCTCCCTCCAGATCCTCAAATAAGTCGCGCTCCCTTCACACCCCTCACCACCGGATCCCTCCTCGCTCTTCAGTCTCGTGCACTCTGTCAAACACCGCCTCCAACCCACCCCCCGCTTATCACATACATCTATTGCCAACTTGGGAGGTCTGCAAACTGTACTACATTTCCCATAAGGCACCTCACTCACACACCAGTTCCGGATCACCCCTTATTACTTGCACACAGCTGTAGATCATGAAGATTTAATACATGGACTATATATGCACCTCACATTTACACACACAGGGGTGAGTGTTGTTTTCTGTAAACTTTACAAAGCGTTTTCCATGTCTTGGCATGCTTTTGACCCCTGCCTTGCCCTTTTTATGTTCTCTGGTCGCCTGTGTCGACTTCTTTGCCTGTGACCACGACTGCGCTTTTGGATTACCCTCATGCTACTGTTTGCTAGTAGTGGGCAAAGCGAGGCTTCATGAACCACAAAACATTCGAAGCAAATGTGTTAAAGCTTGTCTCTATAGTGACACCTAGTGGTCATTTTTATGTATTGCACTAGAACAGCTTTAGCAAAGAAACAGTTAAGCAAATTGAGGTATTAAACTTCATGTTGTAGAGTTATGACATCAAGCGATAGAATGAAGCCGTGAGTGTTCCAGACTAGCATGGCGAGATAATTGGTTCGAAATATGTTAGTTTTTAAATGCTCTGTTGTTCTAACGTGTTTTGTTGTAACATTGGTCTGACATCCGAATGAACAAAAGCTAATTTTGTTAGCAATTCTTAAATATATAAGCAAAGATGTGTCATATTTTTATAGATTATGTTAAATTAAATTACATTTTGTACTTTATTTTTTATATATATATAAATAAGTACAAAATGTAATTTAATTTGATTTAATTTTATTTTAATAAAAATACGCAAAATGCAAATTTCTTTAGCAAATGCTTCAATATATGTGTAGATAAAATATGAATTAATTAATAAATAAATTACATTAAATTACATTTATTTATAACGTTAAATAGCTTTTATTCAAATGTATATTTATTATTATATTTTAATTTATTAATAAACATATTTTGTTTTATTTTATTTACTTTTATTTTATGTATTTATTTTGTTAATTTAATCAATTAATGTATTTATAACATTACATTTTTTTACTTTTATTATTTAAATTTGTTATTATTTTATTTTAATTCATTAATAAACATATTTTGTTTTATTGGTTTATTTTTATTTTATTACTTTGTGAATAAATATGTCTTGTTTTGGTGAAAAAAAAAACATTAAAGTACATCACGTCATAATTTCAGAGTATTTGTACAAGTCAGGATTCATACTCGGACCATTTGTAGCAGTTACTCTGTGCACATGCATGGTCCGCTAGGCTACATGAGATATTATTATTATTTTTTTTCTGACCCTGTCAATCAAACACAGATTCGCCAGATTTCGAAATGCTTCTGAAATGGCTGATGCTTTGAAACACTTTAGTCACATGACCTGGGTGTTTCAATGCTTTGATGCAGTGTTTCGAAACACTTGCACTCTGCGATCTCAACACTGTGTTGAAACAGTTTCACATCAACCATCGCTAGTGATGCCTTGCCTTGTTTATGTTGTTTGACCACCTGTCTCAACCTCTTTGCCTGTGAACACAACTACGCTTTTGGATTACCCTCATGCTACTGTTTGCTCCTGCTTTGACCATTGCCTACCTGACTCTGATAAACTGCATTTGAACCCTCACCTCTGTCTTACGCCGACTGATCATTACAATGATTATAAATAAGTGTTAAGGTCTTAGTGTTAGTTAACACTGTAAGTCTAAAAGCACAGGATAATTTGAATCTAAATTAATTTGTAACATTACTTTATTGACATTTGTGACGCCTTTGTCACTTTTGATTAATGTGAAGCATTTTTAACAACTAAAAAATATTTGAAATATTAATGCATGAAATAATACATGAGATTTTCAAATATTGTTTTTATTGATTAAATATTTTGAGGTTTTATGAACAACATACATAAAAATAGGTGTCGTTGTTATGTGTACTGTATATAATTAGTAATGTAATAAGTATATAATATCTTATAAAATTAAATTATATAACTAAATGAAAAAAAAAAAAAAATATATATATATATATATATATATATATATATATATATATATATATATATATATATATACACACACACACACACACACACACACACACTACATTTATAAATAAACAATAACGCAGTATAATAAATGGTGTAACAGAGACACTAATTATTTTTAATATTCCTAACACATTAAATAATGTTAACGAATTCATTTTTAAATGTCTTTAGCTGTATTAGAACAAACTTTGCAAACTTTGGAGAATAAAAATGACTCTGTATTTTTATCCAGACAGTTACCTTCTCTAAATGTGCTGGAACTGCACGCTACACTTTTAAAATATGCTCTGAGCACCCAAAATATACATGTTAAATGATATTCATAAGGTCAGCCGTGGATAATCTTAAATAGAACATGCTTTATGCACTGCAATATTCTCAATTATGCCTGCAGAACTGAGAGAATGTCAATGGAGCTACACCGTTAATTTCTTATCATTCTGAATAGCAATGCGGTCTGTAGTTACGGAGATGAACTTAAAGTGCAAACAAATGATCCTTCTCGGTTTTAGACGGCAGGAATATAAATAAATAATGACTTCTGTTTATGTTATGTTGTTGTGTCGTGCATCTGCTTGAATGTGTCCCTGAATGACTCTGCCTGTGTTTCCTTTGCTGCCAAGTGTGTTGCATTTAAAATGTGATATTAATGACCACAACAGAGTATGAATATACAGTATATACTCAACCAAACAGTCGAACTAGGACAAATGCTAATTTTGTTAGCAGTTCTTAAATATATAAGCATAGATGTGTCATATTTTTATAGATTATGTTAAATGAAATTACATTTTGTACTTATATATATATATTATTATATATTATATATATATATGTATATATATATATATATATATATATATATATATATATATATATATATATATATATATATATATATGTATGTATTATTTTTTTATATATATAAATAAGATTTCATTTTATTTTAATAAAACTAAGGCCAAATGCTAATTTCTTTAGCAAATGCTTCAATATATAAGATAAAATATAAATTAATTAATAAAAAAATTACATTAAATTACATTTATTTATGACATTAAATAGCTTTTATTATTCAAATGTATTATTATTATATTTTATTTATTAATAAACATATTTTATTTTATTTTTATTTACTTTTATTTTATGTATTTATTTTGTTAATTTAATTTATTTATTTATTTATAACATTAAATTATTTGTTTGTATTATTTAAATTTGTTATTATTTTATTTTAATTCATTAATAAACATATTTTGTTTTATTGGTTTATTTTTATTTTATTTATTTATTTTTATTTAATTTTAACATTAAATTAATTGTTTTTATTATTTAAATCTATTATTGTATTTTTAATTTATAAACAAGTATATTTTGTTTTATTTTTTTATAAGTTTTAAAAATGATTTATTATTTTATTTTATTAATATCATTTTATTGTATTTATTTATTATTTATTTATTTATTTATTTATTTTAGTTTATAACAATAAAGTTATTGTTTTTATAATTAACATGTGTTAGTATTATTAATATTATTATATTTAAATTTATTATAAAACATATTTTGTTTCATTTATTTACTTATTTTATTCATTTAATCATTTTCTTTTTGGCTTAGTCCCTTTATTCATCTTGGGTCGCCACAGTGGAATGAACCACCAACTTATCCAGCATATGTTTTACGCAGCGGATGCCCTTCCTGCCACAGCACTGGGAACCATCCATACACTCTTGCATTCAAACACATACACTACGACCAATTTTGCTTATTCAATTCACCTGTACCTCATGTCTTTGGACTGTGGGGGAAACCGGAGCACCTGGAGGAAACCCACGCCAACACAGGGAGAACATGCAAACCCCACACAGAAATGCCAACTGAACCAGATGGGGCTCGAACCAGCAACCTTCTATCTGTGATGCGATCGTGCTACCCACTGCGCCACCGCAACGCTTTTTTTTTTTGTTTGTTTGTTTTTCCAAGAGGCTAAACTGCATATGTGTGGTGTTTAACTTATCCTGTCCTGATATCTTGAATAAGCTTCGAGAAAATAAAACAAAAGACCAGAACTTTTTATAGGACTAGCGAATGCCAATTGCTTTAATTCCCATTCCCTGTTAGGGCCTGAAGGAACCCCTGAATCTTACTGAGCACCAGCAGATCTAATCGGCTGAAATGATCCTCTAGTACAGTCACACTGACAGTTTCTTCAAGCCATTCTTACATCTGCTGTGAATTTCTAAACATGCCAGCTAGTTGGCATGAAGAATGTAGTAGGAGACATTACTGCAGGGTTTCAGCTTTATGATTGCTGCACTTTGTCAGTTTTTCTCAGTTGCGTGATTCTCAGAAAACACAGTGTAGAAAACAAATATCACTGCACTCACGAAGCAGAGTTAGTGAAACCACATTTACTAATTCGTTATTTACGGTGCTACATGGCTCAGGTTCTAGTTTGCCAACTTTTTAGGCTGACTGACTGATTGATTGGTTGGTTGGGTTAAGTTTTGTTTTGTGTGGTTGATTGGCGGGTGGGTAGGTGGGTTGATTGATTAGGTAAATGGGTTTGGTTAGGTGGTTGGAGTGGTTTAGTTTGGTGGGAGGGTTTGAGTGGTTGGTTGGTTTGGTTTGATAGGTGATCCGTTGGTTGTTTGTTTGGTTGATTGGTGGGTTGTTGATTTAGTTTGGTTTAGTTTTATTTGGTTTGGTTGGTTGATTGTTTGGTTGGGTTGATTTGGTTTTATTTTGTGTGGTTGGTTGGTGAGTGGTTAGGTGCATTGGTTTAAATTGGTGGGATTTGACTGGTTGGTTGGCTGGATGGTTGGTTGGTTGTTTGGGTTTGGTTTGGTGGTATGTTGTTTGGTTGGTGGGTTGAGGTTGGTTAGGTTGGGTTGATTTGGTTTTGTTTTGTATGGTTGACTGGTGAGTGGGTAGGTGAGTTGATTGATTTGGTGAGTGGGTTTGGATGGTTGGTTAGTTGGTTGGGTTGTTTTAGTTTGGTGGGACGGTTTAAGTGTGTGTTTTTTGGTTGGTTGGTTGGGTTTATTTGGTGGGCTGGTTGGTTTGGTGGTACGTTGGATGTTTGTTTGGTTGGTTGGTTGGGTTGGGTGGTTTAGGTTGGGTCGATTTGATTTGATTTTATTTTGTGTGTTGATTGGTGAGTGGGTAGGTGGGTTGATTGGTTGGGTGGGAGGGTTTGAGGGGTTGGTTGGTTTTATTTGGTTTGGTTTGGTGGGTTGGGTTGATTTGTTTTTGTTTTTGTGTGGTTGATTGGTAAGTGAGTAGGTGGGTTGATTGGCTGGGTGGGTGGGTTTTGTTAGCTTTGGTTTGTTTGGTTGGTGGGTGGGTTTTTCTACACGTTAACTTGGTTTGTTTTGCTTAGCTAAGGTTAGGTTAGGTTAGGTTAGGTTAGGTTAGGTTAGGTTTGGTTTGGTTTAGTTGGTTGGTTGGTTGGATTGTGGGTTGTTGGTTTTTGATTGGTTGGCTGAAATGGTTGTTTATGTTGGTTGGGTTAAGTTGATTTGGTTTGTTGAATGGGTAGGTTTGTTAGGTTGGTTGGTTGGTTGGTTGGTTGGTTGGTTGGTTGGTTTAGTTTAGTTTAGTTTAGTTTAGTTTAGTTTAGTTTACTTTAGTTTAGTTTAGTTTAGTGTGGTGTGGTTTGGTGTGGTGTGGAGTGGTGTGAAGTGGTTTAGTTTATTTTGGGTTGGTTGATGTTAAAGACTTGAAAAAACACTAGTTAAATACTGGAAAAACGGAAAAACCCAGGGCTCATCACTGTTACATTTATCCAGCTGTCCAATCACAGGACAGGAGGAGTGGGGCAAATACTAAAGCATTACTGTTACAAGTGGAATATGAAGTCAAAAAAGACGGCAATTGAAAAATAGGAAGAAATTAATATTGTGTCAAATTTGTTACACACATTTAAGTGAAGAGTGAAAAGCAACATCTCAGCAAATGTTTTGGAACATTGAATCATGTTCGGTACTTAATTGCTGCAGTTTACCTAATGACCAGTAGTGTCGCTAATAGTATGTTTCTGAATTGTATGTATAGATCTTGAAAACGTATTTATTCAAGAAAATACTTGAATACTCTTCTTCTACTTCTTCAGACTTCAACTCAAGTGTGCGAGAGTTTGAAATGCCCTGACAAAAAGTAAAAAGGTTTGAAAGTACATCCAAGACTATATTTTTCAGTGTACAAACAGAAGATTGGCATTTACTGCCTACATCTTTACACACACTGCTCTGCGCTGGCGGGATGAAGTTTGTTGATCTGTGCTGTAAAGAGCTGATGCGAGTTTGTATGATGTGCTGACCTGTTGCCGCGGCCCTTGGGGCCCCGTGGAGAGATCTGAAACAGGAATACGGCTTTACCGGCTTCATACTGAGCAGCAGGTCCTCTCCATCAGCTCTCTTTATATGTGTATGTGTGTGTGTGTGTGTGTGTGTGTGTGTGTAGAAGAAACCTGCTGACATCCTACAGACAGATCTCTGATAAGAGAGCTGGAGAGATTGGCCACATCTCAGGTGGTTGCGTTTCAGAGGGGTCGCCAGAACTGACACGGGACACAAATATGAGGATATAGACTATGCATGTGCTTATCAGGAGCACACATTCACTCTCAAGAATGCACAACTTTCATTTAAGTCAGGTATATCCTTTTAGCATCACACACACACACATATACAGCTATCTTTATGGGGACTTCCCAAAAACTAAATACTTTATCTGGTGAGATTTTTGAGCTGTTTTTACTCATGGGGACCAAACGTTGTCCCCAGAAGGTCAACATTTACTGGTATTGCCATACTTCTAAGGACATTATGGTCATACGAAGTAAGGAATACAAGCAACACACACACACAGAGATGTTCTCAGGCCACCTTGCAAGGTCCCTGCCTCGAGGGGCCTCCGGGCACCGAATCCCCCCTGTGGTTCTTGGCTAATCCCTTCCTGGGTTAATACAACTCTGACCTCCTCCAGCTCTGCCTGGTCTGATCCTATCTGCTCTCTCTCTCCCTCTCTCTCCCTCTCTCTGGCCAAAGTGGACTTCAGTTGATTTCAAAGCTCTGTCACAGCAGTAATAAAACCCAGAGGCGAAGCGCAGAGCGGCAAGGCCAATCTGATAGCAGGAAAGACGGCCATTTGCCACGTCCTCTGAGTCTTATTGCAGTCATTTTGGGAGTTAGCAGTATATGATTTTTGGGCAAAGGGGGCTAGAGTGAATTTGCTCCACTTTAGAGGGTTTTTTATTCCTCTTGGGGGTGGTAGGAGTCGGTACAATAAATTTAAGACTGTTTATTACTTTAAAGCTGCAGTCTTTCACTTCTTTACAACTGAGGCAACCAAACCTAACCGTAACTTATAACTTTACCGTAGTTAACTATGGGCAGTATGATAGTGGAAATCGCAACAGTACAAAAGTGAAGCCGGTGTCCAATCTGCATAATTAAAACAGCTCATATGAGTGCCATGTCACATGTATTATTTTGCCATGGCTGCAGCAGGCACAATGATATTACGCAGTGCTAAGCTAGGAGACCAGATTACAGCACTGTGTAATAATATTGCAACTGCTGCAGCCATGGTACGGCAGCAAAACTTTTAGATCAGCTGTGTCCAAACTCAGTCCTGGAGGGCCAGTGTCCTGCTTATTTGGTTTAATAGGTTGGTAGGTTGGTTGGTTGGGTTGGCTTGGCTTGGCAGTTGGTTGAATTGGTGGGTTGGCAGTTGGGTGGGTGGATTTGTTTGTTTAGTTGGGTTGATTTGAGTTGGTTTGGTATGGTATGGTATGGTTTGGTGGATGGGTGGGTTTGTGTGGTTTGGTTTTTTGGTTTGGTTGGTTGGTTGGTGGGTTGGTTGGTGTTGGGGCTGGGTTTGTTTGCATATTTATTTGGTTTGATGGGTTGGTTGGTTGGGTTGGGTTTGGTTGGTGGGTGTTTAGAATGGTGGTTGGATTGGTGGGTTAGTGGTTTGGTGGGTGGGTTTGTTTGGTTGGCTTAAATTGAGTTGGTTTGGTTTGGTAGATCAGTGGGTTTGTTTGGTAGATTGGTTGGTTTATTTGGTTTGGTTTGGTTTGGGTTGGTTTGTTTGCATGCTTACTTGGGTTGGTTGGTTGGGTTGGGTTGGTGAGTGGTTGGATTGGTGGGTTTGTCTGGTTGGTTTGTTGGTTGGAATGGTTGTTTGGGTTGGTTGGGTTGAATTGAGTTGGTTTGGTGAATGAGTAGGTCTGTTTGATGGGTTGGTTAGTTGGGTTGGGTTTGTGAATCATGGATTGGTGGGTTTGTTTGTTTGTTTGGTTGGTTGGTTGGTTGAAATGGTTGTTTGGGTTGATTGGGTTTATTTGTTTGGTAGATGGGTTAGTTGGTTGGGTTGGGTTGTGTTGGGTTGGTAAAGGGTTAGATTGGTGGGTTTGTTTGTTTGTTTGTTTAGTTGGTTGGAATGGTTGTTTGGGTTGGGTTGAGCTGGTTTGGTGGATGGGTGGGTTTGTTTGATGGGTTGGTTGGGTTAGTGAGTTGTGGATTGGTAGGTGAGTTTGTTTGTTAGTTTTTGTTTGGTTGGTTGGAATGGTTGTTTGGGTTGGTTTGGTAGATGGGTTGGTTGGTTGGTTGGTTGGGTTGTGTTGGTGAGTTGTTGGATTGGTGGATGGGTTTGTTTGGTTGGTTGGAATGGTTGTTTAGGTTGAGTTGAGCTGGTTTGGTGGATGGGTGGGTATGTTTGATGGGTTGGTTGGGTGGGTTTTGGGTTGGTTGGTTGGTTGTAAAATATGTTAAATACTGGAAAAACCGGAAAAACCCAGTGCTCATCACTGTTACATGTTTTCCAGCGGTCCAATCACATGGCAGACGGAGTGGGACAAATACTAAAGCGACCAACTGTCACAGCATTACTGTTACAAGTGGAATATGGTGTCAATAATCACTGCAATGGAAAAAGTAAAGAGAAATTAATATAGTGTCAACATTTTTGAATTTTTACATCTAAGTGAAGAGTGGAAAGCAATATTTTAAAGAGTGTTTTGGGACTTTGAATCATGTTCAACATTGCAATTCACCTAATGGCCACTGGTATTGCGATTAAAATAGGTTTCTGAATTATATATTTAGATCCTAAAAATGGATTTATCCACAAAAACTACCAAAACTTTTAGATCAGCTGATCACCTGCTGAAATTGGCTCTAACTTGCTTCAACACACCTGCCAGGAAGTTTCTAGTATATCCAGTAAGAACTTGATTAGCTGTTTCAGGTGTGTGTCATTAGGGTTGGAGCTAAACTCTCCAGGACATTGGCCCTCCAGGACAGCGTTTGTACACCCCTGTTCTAGATTATTCAATTGGATTTAATTAAAGTAAAAATTATTACACCACAATACAATGTAAGTGTAATGATGTGACTTTTTCTTTTTAGCTGATGCATGATAATGTAATGTGCGACGTCCCACAACACCAAACACACTAACGTACATGTAATCTAATGCACAGCAATCTTGCTTTCAAAGCAAATCTTGGTCTTAGGTCATCATCACACAAGATTAGCTCATCTCCTGTGCTTTAAAAAAACCAAACCTTAAACCCCTGATCTCATTTTTTCTCTTTGACGTAAATGTGTGTGATAGTGATTCATTCATATTATCTACACAGCAGCAAGGGCTTCAATATTTCATTGGATTTCAAGGGTTTGACTTGTATTATTAATGTAGAAGAGAGTTGTGCATACTCTTGTGTAAAAAGTATCGTAAAATAAATATTGCCTCGCTGCTGTAATGAACATTAAGCTTTAATGGCACCTCGCCATAGCAGAAAACATGATATAGCTACAACTGAGGCCCAACTTTCCAGGGAGATCTGCTTTCGTGTACATTAACACACAGAAGAGCGTATACAATATTGATCGTGGCGTAAATCAGAATACGTTTCTGCTACGCTAAAAACAAACAGCACAGATTAAAAATGTATGCGTCAGCTGAAGTTCGATTAAGGCCATTGGCTTACTTCCCGAGCCAGATCACTTAATAAATTTAAATAAATGATCATTCTAGTAGTTACTCATTAATCTCTTCGTTTAATTGGGAATAATGAGTGCGCATCAAAGAGCCTTTCTGCTCTACTTATCAAACTGTAGTATTATACACACAGAAAATGTGATGTGGTGGTCTGCGGCTAACCAAGCAAACGCTGATTTGCTGTTTATATTGTTGTGCTTTAATTAGAATTCAAGCTTGTTGTCACACACTTTTACAATTTTTTTTGAGCCAAATAGAACTATTTTAACTAGCTTCTCTAAAGCGGTGCTTCCCAACCCTGTTCCTGTAGGCACACCGATTGGATGTCTCCCTTATCTGACCCATTCATTTCAGGTTTTGAAGTCTCTTCTAATATTCAGATGATTTTATTCAGGTGTTTTCCCAAAGATGGGTTGCAGCCAACACAATCTCACGGCAATTCGTAAGTTTTTGATTTAGTGGCTAATTCGTATGAATTTGTATGATCTAATTCGTACAATTTAGTACGATTTGCTTTTGAAAACACTATTGATTGGGTTTAGGGAAGGGGGAGGGTGAGTCAGTCATTCAGTCAGTCAATCAGTCCACAGCGACCTCTGATGGATTTACATGTGAACAGCAGGTGCGAAGGGCACTCGCAAGAGATATCTGAGCGTCCACAAGTGGATTTGCGAAAATAAACTGCAAAAACTATTCCTGGGACATATTTCACACTCTCCTGAAATGTATAAAGTGTCTGCTTCATTTGTTTAGGTACAAACATGTATGCTAATCAAGGCAAAAACATGGGGTATATTTAATTTTTTTGTGCAACTTTTTATTATTATTAAGTAATATTAAAGTAAATAAAATAAAATAAAACAAAATAAAAAAATAAAAAGCATGGTTTTGGCCTGAACGATATTAGAAAAATCTGATATTGCGATATTTTATTTTTCTGCAATAAATGTTCTAATATGAATACAGTTTCAGAAGATAGTTTGAATAGCTCTATTTGATGGTTTTCTGGGGAGTCTAACAGCATACAGAAACTGAATAATCACAATGCAAAATATTGTTAGTTTTGTCTAGTTTCTAGTCTAAATATAAAAAAAAAAAATTGAAGTAAAAAATATTGTTTAGTTTTCACCGTCAAAAGAAACAGGTAAAAACTAAGAGTCTTTTGCTTGATTTAAATTATCTGCCAGTGGGGTAAGTGAATCAATAATCTTGCTTTCACTGTGAAATGTAGATATTTGGACAAGAAAAAAGACAAAAATTAAGTAAGAAAGGATATATATATATATATGTGTGTGTGTGTGTGCATAAATCATATGAATTTCCATACGAATACAGTGATTAAATACACCAATGATATATCAGACTGGACATTGTATTTGTTTGCAACACATTGCACACATTGCGATATCGATTCTGAAACATTATATTGTGTAGCCCTAGTAGGGTTGATGGTTGAGTTCCGGAAAGCCTGCAGGTGTTTGGTCAGTTAAAGATTTGAAAAACAAAAGGCGGGAAATAAAAAACCCTAAACCCTGATAAACAACCATTTCAACATAAATAGGAGCTCCTAAATAAACTCTTATTATCTGCAAAGAACATTTAAAGAAGCATCTTTTCTTTTTTATTTTTTATTTATTTTTTTTAGATTGTGTTGATCAAAAAGGCCAGTGGTCAAGTCAAACGAAAGCCCTTTTCACAGTCACTCGCAACTTGCTTTCTCAGCATCAATGTCCCTGGACAGCGGCAGCATTGTTGATGTTTAGTGAAAGTTGTTCACATGGCCAGGAGGGACAATGCACCTACAGAGACCCGCGTGGTAAAAGCATTATGACAGGTCTCGAAAATCAAGTGAAAATGGTTTCTTGTAATGACCTGGCCTGCAGCAGAGACAAGGATAAACTGAGACAGCCGATAAGGGTTGAGAAAAGCTTTATGATTGCATGATAAGCATGACATTCATAATTGTTCTGGGTAACACAATACAATTAGGTTCTGTCAAAACTATAGTGCAAAGTGTGTCATCATTTGAAGCTCCCATGTCAAAAACCCATTTTTTCTTTCCTTTCTAAATTCTAGATTCTTCCCATGTATCATCAGTTGAGCAATCATCATACTGCAGAAGACCTACTAGAACCAGCAGGGAGCCAAGATTCTCACAGAAAGCAAGCTTGGTGAAGGAAAAATCATGGTTTGGGGTTACATTCAATATGGGGGCTTGCGAGAGATCTGCAGAGTGTTTGGCAACATCAACAGCCTGAGGTATCAAGACATTTGTGCTGCCCATTACATTACAAATCACAGGAGAGGGACAATTCTCCAGCAGGATAGCGCTCCTTCTCACACTTCAGCCTCCACATCAAAGCTCCTGAAAGCAAAGAAGGTCAAGCTGCTCCAGGACTGGCCAGCCCAGTCACCAGACTTGAACATTATTGAGCATGTCTTGGGTAAGATGAAGGAGGAGGCATTGAAGATGAATCTAAAGGATCTTGATGAACTCTGGGAGTCCTGCAGGAACGCTTTCTTTGCCATTCCAGATGACTTTATTAATCAGTGATGTGAGTCATGTCAGAGATGTATGGATGCATTCCTCCAAGCTCATGATGGAGTCAGACACAATATTCATTCTGTCTCCACTGCAGCAGGACTTTATATTCTATACTGGACATTATTTCTGTTCAGTGATGAGACTTTTGTCTAGGCAGAGTCAGACCTTACTGTCCTAATCAAATCATTAAAAATCAAGGCATGATCATATTATATTTTGCTAGAAGAAGCGTCATCTAGAGGCCTTTGCCTTTTATATAAGCCACTTTTCAAACCAAACGACTTAATATTTGTTGTTCCTAAAACTTGAATAGACTTCAAGACTTTTGTCAGGTAGTGTATACAGTCCATACAAATCACAGCAAACCACTGCAAAAAGAAATCATTGCTGTGTATTGTCCAATTGTGAGTATTATGCTCAATATTGATGATTAAGACAAAACAAAAACAAAATATCACTTTAAACTAATAAAATGTCAATTTAAGTGGCATTTATCAAACTTTTCAACATCAAAAGTTTTAGAGGAAAGATCAAGGTCCAATGATGCAATTAAAAAGCATAAATAGATGACAAAAAACTCCAAAAATAAAGCAGAAATAAAACAAAACAAAGTCATTCATTGCACACATATGGGGCTCTATTTTGATGGTCCATGCGCAGAGCGCAAAACGCAGGGCGCAAACGCTTTTAGGGCGTGTCAGAACACGTTTTTGCTAATTTAAGGATGGGAAAATCCGCTTTGTGCCGTGGCCCATGGTCTAAAAGGGTTGAGTTTATTTTCTTAATGAGTTATAGGTGTGTTTTGAGAATAAACCAATTAGAGTCTCATCTCCCATCACCTTTAAGAGCCAGCTGCGTCACGCCAAGAGCGCATTCGCTATTTACAGGACGCAAAGTAAGTCTAAGTGGAAAAACTGAGCATTTCACAAGCAAACAGTTAACAGTTTTTTAACAGAAAACTGTTAATCAGAGCATCTACTGCGTGAGAATGAGAGATAATGGATCTACTTTCACTTTCGCTCTTGGATAGGGAAACCTTTACGCACAGACATACATTAGTCTATAAATAAATACTTTTGTTTGTTAAGCGCAAAGATTAGTTTCAAAACTATTTCTAAATTCAGTTCTAATTTCCAGCAAATGAATAAATGAATAATAATAAGGAAGTGTGCTCAAAAACCTGAGTTATATCCTAAAACACATGCTGTGCCCCAGTCTACAACCTGGTGATCTAAAATCTGACAGGTGGGCAAATCTAAGCTTGTTTTTAATAAAACAAATATAAATATGGATATAATAAATAATGCTGCTAATAATAATAACATTATACAAAAGCAAATTGTTATGAAGGAACTGAAAAAGCCTCCCGAGATGAAGAAGACATAAAAGCAGTGATTTTTCATATTTATGTAGGCTAGAAAATAATATGTTTTGTAATATTTTAATCCTTTACATTTATATTCTATATCTATTCTTATTATATCCTATATATATCCTTAATATTTAATTTTTTTCATATGTAAAGATATTTGCCTATTGCTCTCTTGTGTGTATTAAGCAGTGTGTAAGCGAGGCGCAACTCTGCGCTGGAGTTTAGACCGGGTTTGTTTTGGTCTAATGAAAAATCTATTATAGATTCTCAAAATAGCAACGCACCAGCGGTCCACCTCAGAACGCCTCCCTTTTTAGACCAGAACGCCTATGGGCGCACAAATGAGCGCTAATGCATTTGCTATTTAAACAGCGTAGCGCAACGCCTCAAAACGACTCTTGCGCCAAGCTGAAACTACCAAAAGACTGCTGCGCCACGCCTTGCGCCACACTGCGCCGGGTGATTGAAAGGGCCCATGATGAACTGTGCCTTTCTTCACCAACTTTACAATTTACTGACAGTTCTCTATATAAGATGTTCAACAAAAACAAGGTATGAGCAAGATTAGCAACACATTATTAGCTGTTTGATATCGTGGCCAAGTCAAAGGCTAATGAAATCAATTATAGCTGCATGTACAGTGTTGTAGAGAGTGACACACGAATTGCATTGAGACACACCGACTGGTAAGCGAGGCTGTATCATTCACTCTTCCTCATCAGAATCTGTTTCTGGATCAGACATGTATGGATGGGTTAATCAAATAATACTGACTGCCTTTGTGTGGAATTCAGTTGAGGGAGTGAAAGTAGAGCAGGTCCAGTGTGATTGAGTAGAGGCGGGACTAATTAGCATTTTCATTGTTTCTTGTATGCTGCATAAGGTAACGGTGTTGTATTCAATCTCTTTAAAGCAAACACAATTATTAAGCAAAAAAAAAATCCTTATTTCATTTTGTAAACTAGAACAGCCGGCAGCTAACTCTCTGCAACTCTCACATGGTCGCCCACTGAAGCTAAGCAGGGCTGCGCTTGGTCAGTACATGCAAGGGAAAGCTAGGTTGCTGCTGGAAGTGGTGTTAGTGAGGCCAGCAGGGGGAGCTCAACCTGAAGTCAGTGTGGGTCTTAACGCCCCAGTATAGTGACAGGGACTTAACTTTTGGATATGACGTTAAACCGAGGTCCGGATTCTTTGCGGTCGTTAAAAATTCCAGGATGTCCTTTAAAAAGGGTAAGTGTTTAACCCTGGCATCCTAGCCGAATTTGCCCACTGGCCTCTGTCCATCATGACCTACTAATTATCCCCATATCATAATTGGCTTCATCACTCTGTCTCCTCTACACCAATCAGCTATTGTGTGGTGTAAGGTCGGGCGCAAAATAGTTGTTATTGTGTCATCCAGGTGAATGCTGTAAATGCTGATAAAACAAAACTTATGCTATTTTCAAATTCAGAACAAACCAAGCAAAAGCTAGATCCTATTACTATTTCTCATGGTGCAGAGGTTGAATTTCTATTTTCTTCGAATTGTAATTGATGATACACTTTCTTTTAGTTCTCACATTTAGCAATTGGTAAAAAAGTGATTTTAGGCTTCTGTTTTAGAATTAAGAACTGCTTTTCTTTTGAAGCTAAAAGGAAGCTGGTTGATGCAACACTTATGTCGATATTGGACAACGGTGATGTTATCTATATGCATGCTTCGTCTCAAAGCAGGCCCGGATTGACCAATTGGGAGGACCGGGAGAGTTTCCGGTGGGCCGGTCTGTTTTTTGGCTGTGAGGGCCGGTGTTTTTTAGCTGCTTGCACTTTCAGCAGTCGCACTTTTTTTCATTTATTTAATTATTTGACCATAGCCTCACTCTTTTTATTCATTATTTTGCGGCAGCTCAGCTCTTCTTATTTATTGTCTTGCAGACCCATGAGCAAAATGCAGCCTGCAGGGTAATGATGATGTAATTATCATTCCGGCCACACAAGCATAACAATGCCATTGTGGTCCAGTGGTCAGCACGTTGCGTTACGACGTCGTCAATCCGTGTTCGATCCTCACCTGAGTAATTTTATTTTTTCGTTTTTATTGTTAAGACATTTAAAACTGCAGGGTTGTTGAACATTTGAAGTTCTAAAGCAGCTGTTTTCTTGAAAAAGACGTGATAGTGTCATTAGAAACTGAATTGGAAATAACCTTATTTTAATATAGTCAGTCGTGAACTGAGGTGGGCCGGTCTAATGCTTGAAACTCCCGGGCTGAAAAGGAGTCCCACTCCGGCCCTGTCTCAAAGTCAGTCATTTTTGTTGAGCATGAGTATATCAGTCCTGAAATTCAGTATTATAACAGGTCTAATATAGTGAAAGAATCAGTCCAGCTAAAGTTAGCAATCATTTCCCTTAACTAAGCTGAAAATGAGATCTGTTATACCTTTTTATTTTCACCATTCCTTCAGAACGGACCTTCGGGTCACGCGGAAGGCAGTGAAATGATAAATTTGCGTCACTTTCTCTTTGCTGATAAGATATACAGCCAGGTAGACAACGTTTCTATGCAACTCCAAACGATTCTTTTAAAAATGATCCTACTGAAAAAAACTGCTTAAACCAGCCTAGGCTGGTTGGTTGGTTTTAGCTGGTCGACCAGGCTGGTTTTAGAGGGGTTTTGGCCATTTCCAGGCTGGTTTCCAGCCATTTCCAGCCTGGTCTTAGCTGGTCAGGCTGGGAGATAACCAGCTAAAACCAGCTTGACCAGACTGGGTTAAGCTGGGCATAGCTTGTTTTGGCTGGGCTCCCAGCCTGGCTATGTCCAGCTATGTCCAGCTTAAACCAGGCTGGTCAAGCTGGTTTTAGCTGGATTTAGCTGGTCATTTTCCAGCCTGACCAGCTAAGACCAGGGTGGAAATGGCTAAAAAAAACAACTTAGAAATGGCCAAAACCCCTCTAAAACCAGCCTGGTCGACCAGCTCAACCCAGCCAACCAGCCTAGGCTGGTTTAAGCTGTTTTTTTTTTCAGTAGGGCCTAGGCTGGTTTAGGCTGGATTTTTTTCAGTAGGGCCTAGGCTGGTTTAGGCTGGATTTTTTTTCAGTAGGGCCTAGGCTGGTTTAAGCTTTTTTTTTTTTCAGTAGGGCCTAGGCTGGTTTAGGCTGGATTTTTTTCAGTAGGGCCTAGGCTGGTTTAAGCTGTTTTTTTTTTCAGTAGGGCCTAGGCTGGTTTAGGCTGGATTTTTTTCAGTAGGGCCTAGGCTGGTTTAGGCTGGATTTTTTTTCAGTAGGGCCTAGGCTGGTTTAGGCTGGATTTTTTTCAGTAGGGCCTAGGCTGGTTTAAGCTTTTTTTTTTTTCAGTAGGGCCTAGGCTGGTTTAGGCTGGATTTTTTTCAGTAGGGCCTAGGCTGGTTTAAGCTGTTTTTTTTTTTCAGTAGGGCCTAGGCTGGTTTAAGCTGTTTTTTTTTTTTTCAGTAGGGCCTAGGCTGGTTTAAGCTGTTTTTTTTTTTCAGTAGGGCCAAGGCTGGTATAAGATGGATTTTTTTCAGTAGGGCCTAGGCTGGTTTAAGCTGGATTTTTTTCAGTAGGGCCTAGGCTGGTTTAAGCTGTTTTTTTTTTTTCAGTAGGGCCTAGGCTGGTTTAAGCTGTTTTTTTTTTCAGTAGGGCCTAGGCTGGTTTAAGCTGGATTTTTTTTCAGTAGGGCCTAGGCTGGTTTAGGCTGGATTTTTTTCAGTAAGGCCTAGGCTGGTTTAAACTGTTTTTTTTTCAGTAGGGCCTAGGCTGGTTTAAGCTGGATTTTTTTTCAGTAGGGCCTAGGCTGGTTTAAGCTGGATTTTTTTTCAGTAGGGCCTAGGCTGGTTTAAGCTGGATTTTTTTTCAGTAGGGCCTAGGCTGGTTTAGGCTGGATTTTTTTCAGTAAGGCCTAGGCTGGTTTAAACTGTTTTTTTTTCAGTAGGGCCTATGCTGGTTTAAGCTGGATTTTTTTCAGTAGGGCCTAGGCTGGTTTAAACTGTTTTTTTTTCAGTAGGGCCTAGGCTGGTTTAAGCTGGATTTTTCAGCAGGGGACGGCCGTGTAAAATCTGTCTATTAACCAATTAAAATTATTAACATGAATTAGCTTTTTGCTACCATGTTTTTAACATTAATTAGCATGCTACTAACATGTTTTTAGTATGATTTCAAAACAAGCGAACAATAAGCTAATCTTGAAGGAACATGCTGCCAATCTAAAATATATATTTAAATGGATATAATGGAAACAGTATAAAGCATAAAAACTTTAATCAACATGAAGATCTGTTGTGAATGTAGCTTGAAAGCTCGACAGAAAAAAAAACAGACGACTCTAAATCAACACAGTCGTTTAACCTCTTCAGACGCTACGTTTCATCACACCTCTCATCATTACCTTCTTAATTCACTCACATGAGCTATTATTTATTGTAATGATAAAGCTGTGTCAGTAAAGTCAGGGTGTGATCTCAAGATCACATCTGTTGCGTGCGCCGCCTTCACGTATCATTTGTCAGGTAAAACGAGCGGAGTTTAGCACCAGACCCGCCAAGTTAATACCGGAGTCTCATTAGCATACAGACTAATGAATAAATGTAGCCAACCAGGGAATAAATTAAATGACCTTAGGCCTCGTAAAATGTGATAAAAACAAGAACAAAAGAAACTAGAGAGCAAGTAAAATCGATTCGCCCTAGCGCACTATAACAGTTAATGCTAGCTTTATCAATCAAACACACTAGATCGGTACACAACAATGACTATAGATCAAGTCCCCAATAATACACACACATAAACACAGTATTCTTGCACAGATTGTGTCTCTTCCTCCCCCATCAAGTGTCTTCCCGGAAGACGGACGCGGGAGGAGGAGAGATGGCTTCATGTCTACTGGTGTGGATAATTGAATGTTGGAGCGTTCTTTCTGTCCTGTCTTTGTTGTTCGATCAATATCCCGCTCCCACAGGAGCTAATCTGTATTAGCGGAATTAGCTGCACACAAACCCAAGACGCCTGAACCCCTGCGGACGGCGTGTGCAGCAGACGCTCATGTCCGATTTCTCCTCACACAGTGTATAAAGGGTGAGAGCGAGGCTAATGATTAGCGTGTCGATCCACGGAGCCAATGAAATGACGGCTCCTGCATGCACAATGGGGAAGGTAAGGTGAGATCTCAGACGCTGACACTGTTTGTTGTGCTTGTACTTTTGTACTTTCACATACACTCTGTTGGCATGACCACTACTTTCGTTGACTTTTAACAAATATATATATATATATATATATATATATATATATATATATATATATATATATATATATATATATATATATATATACAGTTGAAGTCAGAATTATTAGCCCCCTTCTAGTTTTTTCCCTCTTTTTAATTTTTTTTCCATATGATGATGTTTAACGGAGAAAGGAAATTTTCACAGTATGTTTGATAATGTTTTTTCTTCTGGAGAATTTTTTTTT
>NC_141027.1:77227500-77285000 GCF_052040795.2 Danio rerio
GTATGGATGTATGGATGGGCAGATAAATGGGCAGATAGGTGGATGTACGAACAGATGGATGGATGGATGATAGAAAAAACAGTTTTATAGATGGATGAAAAGAAATGTATGGATGGATAAATATAGACAGACATATGCATAGACAGACAGAAAGATCTCACCTTTAAGATGGAACAGAATGTAAATAAGTGTAATGACTGTGCTTTACCTGCCATTCTAACACTGTACAGTACATGAAAAACACACTACTGTACATTCATATATCTTTTCCTAATTGTCTGATTTCTCATTTTAAGATTAAAGTGACTCTTTAAAACTGACCAGCAACCCTAGAAAGGCATTTTTCATATCATATCCCCCCCAGTGTTTGGTGTTTTTCAGAATACGTGCAGATCAACAACAAATGTGGCCGTGTATTTTACACTAGAACCATAAAATAGAGCACATGTCAGCAAATGCACACGTCCACGTTCCCCACACGAGATGCAGAAACACCCTGACTGTAAATAACACACTCCTCCATATTGAAGCGCTGATTACACATGCAATCGCACACCCACGCGTACACCGAGCAGTAGACAGTGACAGCTGCAGGGACGCAGACTAAATGAGGAATTTCCCCGTCATTGAGAAAGGAGCAGGAGTGGGAATTATCAGGATTTTCCCTGCCCCGTTAAGCGCAGGCCCGTGGCAGCAGATGTGTGGCTCTGAGGGAGGACACGCGAGGGGGAGAGAAAGAGAGATGGCGGTAAGCCGTCTCCTGTGCGTGACAGCGCTGATGGGATTGTGGCTGTGGCTGGGCGGGTGTAAGCTTCAAGCGTTCAGGGCCAAACTGGGACACCTAAGCAGACAGACGGCGCTCACCTATAATGACTGAGACACTTATCTGGGGTCAGCTGTACTCACTGACCACTCTGCCTTTAATATTATAAGCAGCTGAGGAGATCTGATCTCACACAAGGTGTCACGCGCTGGAAGTGTGAATGTGCAACTGATTAAAAAAAAAATCTTATCTGAGGCAAACTACTGTTAAATTATTCATTCACTTTCCTTCTGCTTTGTCTCTATTGCGGAGGTCGCCACAGCGGAATGAACCGCCAACTATTCCAGCATATGTTTTATGCAGCGGACATTGTTGGCATTTCTGTATGGAGTTTTCACTGTGGAAGGCTTCCACCAATGACTGTAAAAAATATGGATGACGCGAAAGCCCCTTTTCCCATTGAACGCCTTGAGGGCAAAACGCCTGCTTGACGGGCACAAACTGTTGCAAACGACTGCTGAAATTGGAGCCTTGACATGCGCAGAAGGACTGTCTGATGGAGCCAGAGGAGGAGCCGCGAAAATGAGCGGAGTCGAGCTTCCAACCAAACGCTTTATGTAAAATTAACCACGCCCCCCCGAACTTCTCAGCATGCGTTTGCTGTCATATACACACAGATGGATGTAACAACGTTAACAAATATGAGGGTTTTATATATTCAATCACGCCAGCTCCGGGCCGCAGGGCATAACCTGCTCGCGCCGTCGCGGGCTGATTCCGGCTCGCATGCGGCAGCGCCGGCTCGCTCGGCCGCCGCATCTGGCTCGATTGACTCGGGCTGGAATCGGGCAGTAAGTCCAGGCATCCGGAGTAGGTCCAGCAGAGGTAACATTAGTCAGTCTGAGCTCTGAGGGGTAAGTCTCCGACAGGCGAGAATCTAGCCCGAGTGTGTTTTGCTATCTGGGTGGTTAGGCGTGTATCACCAAACTAATAAAGCCCGAAAAAAGCCCTGACCTTAGCGAATAAACAGTGTTCCACCAGATCATGTATGTCAGAAACTATAGTTTACTGCTGAACTCATTTTATCATGGTAAAATAACACAGAAATCGAATAACAACACTTCAGTCTCCTGCCGAAGCTCAGACGCGCTGCTTTGAGAAACTGTCAATCACAGCTGTCAATCACGATGACACGCCCAGCATTAAATTACTGCTAAAAACAAACTGTTTACAAAAATGAAGATCTGCACCTATTTCAGCACAATAACCAGTGCCTTAATCGACCAGAACCATCTTTCGGGACATTTTATTGCAAGTGTAATATTTTTTTTTATTTGGGCTCAAGTCTCCTTCATTAACACGGAGGAGGCGGGCTTTATGACTTGTACTGCAGCCAGCCCCCAGGGGGCGATCTAACGGCCGAGACCTTCACTCAAACGCAGGCTTGCGGCACACTCGGCTTCCACAATGCAAACTCTAAGCAGAAATGTCAACTGGCCCAGACAAGACTCGAACCAGAGACCTTCTTGCTGTGAGGCGACATTGCTAACCACCTTTTGAAGCAAGAATATAATGCTTAAATTTTGTAAACCATTTTTTTTTTTCACAAGGGGGAATATGCAAGAGGAGGTGTAATGGGCCATGCATATTTAGCAGATTTATGCCTTTGGAGAAGAAAAAAGAACCTCCCCAATCAATGCTAATGTTGGGTTGGGGGTGCAGTAAGCATCAGCCTGTAGAAAATAAAAAAAAATGCGAGAAAATAATTTTATTCATTCATTTTCTTTTCAGCTTAATCCCTTTATTAATCTGGGGTATCTTATCCAGCATATGATTTACACAGCAGATGCCCTTCCAGCTGCAACCCATCACTGGGCAACATCCATACACACTCATTCACTACGGCCAATTTAGCTTACCCAATTCACCTATACCATGTTTTTGGGTTTGTTGGGCAATCCGGAGCACCCAGAGGAAACCCACGACAACATGGGGAGAACATGCAAACTCCACACAGAAACGCCAACTGACCCAGCCGAGGCTCAAATCAGCAACCTTCTTGCTGTGAGGCGTTTGTGCTACTCATTGCGCCACCGTGACGTCCCAACTTTATTTAAATATCAATAATAAATGTAATGTAAATAATGTTAATGGACATTCCCTGGATGGTGTGTGTGTGTGTGTGTGTGTGTGTGTGTGTGTGTGTGTGTTTTTGAGACTTTCCATGTATACATTCATCTCACGCAGGTCACATGTACCCTTTAGCCAATTACATATTAGAAATTAGCCAATCAAGGGCCAAAGGATACCACAGCAGTCAAACAGTGCAGTTTAGAAAATGGTATCAGTTCTGAAGGGGTAGTTCACCTAAAATTGAAAACTACACTGTAGAAATAAATACATAATTTCATGATTTATTTCCGGCTGCTGGGGTGTCGGAAAAAAAAGTAAAGAAACGGATGTTAAATTACAAAAATTTACCATAAAATAATGAACATTAACTTACAGAAATGTCCTTAAATTTACATTTTAATAATGGACAAAAAAAACAAAGCAAAACAATCAGAACACCTAAGCAACAATACGCTAAAACATCCAGAACACCTTAGCAAACACATAGCGATGCTCTAAAAGTACACAGAATCCGTTTGCAACCACAAAAAAAAAGAACATCTTGGAAATGCACAAACACAAACAAACATGGCAACCCATGTGCAGTATATTCAAGCATCATATACTCAAAAACAAAATGAAGGGTTGTTGTAACCCAGTGTAAGGTCAAATATGGGCAGTGTTTGTTTTTTTTTTTTTTTTTCAAATAAATTGAAAGTGGATTGGTCCATATTTGACCCAACATTCGGTTACAACAACCCAGTATGTTATTAGAGTATATGATGCTTGACTATATTGGTGGTTGCCATGATTTGTTTTGTTGTTACTTATGTTTGTTAAGCATGTTATACTGCACCCGAGTTTACTCTAGTAAAAACTAAATCAGTTCACAATAGTTAATACTACAGTATGCTGTATAATTTATTAACAAAAGATGTAAACAGTATGATATATACAGGATAATACACTTTACTATAGTATGGTTCAAAAACACTACAGGTGGGAATGGTATAAAACAAATGATGACAGCCAAAAAGCTAGCGATGCATTAGGAGGTATATTAAAGTTTAACTTTTACAAATATATTCATTTTGTCTGAAGAAACTGAATATATGCATGGGCATTAATCATTAATTATGTCTCTTAATATTTCATGAGAATGGGAATTGGTTAAACATGGCTTGAGGGCTCAGCAGAAGAGTCGCCTTTTTCTATACATCTCGAGTAAAACAAAAAAGAAAACTGTTCTGACTGGGCTTTCTGTCATGGGGAGAGAACACACACACACATTGTACAACCATCTTCATTCAATCTTTGGGACTTATGATTGTTAATATTTTAAAATACTTAATTCTGTGTGAATTATGAGCTGTTTTACACATAGGAACCAGAAATTGTCCCCACAAGGTTAGAATTTACTGGTATTGCTATACTTGTGGGGACATTTGCCCCCTACAACGTACAAAATACAATGTATGCACACACACACACACTTGTGCAGCAATCTTACTAGGGATTTCCCATAGGCTTAATGCATTTTATACTGTATGAACTGTATTTTCTCTCCTCCTACCCCTAAATGCAACCCTTAAAGGAAACAATTTGCATTTTTACATTTAAAAATACTTCATTCTGTTAGATTTAGGAGTTGTTTTCCTCATGTCGACTAAAATACTGTCCCCACAGCATAAATTTTTACTGGTTTTGATATACTTGAGGACATTTTGTTCTTAATGCAATGATAACAATGCACACACACTTGTACAGCCATCATAATGGGGACTTCCCATAAACATAATAATTGTTATACTCTATAAACGGTATTTTCTATACCCCTACCCCTAAATCTAACCCTCACAGGAAACAATCTGCATTTTTACACTTTCAAAGTACTTAATTTGTCATGATTTATGAGCTGTTTTCCTTATAGGAATCACAAAATGTCCTCACAACGTTAAAAGTGACTGGTATTGCTATACATGTGAGGACATTTGGTTCCTACAAAGAAATGAATACAATGCAAACACACACATACTTGTACAGCCATATTAATTAGCACTTCTTATAGACTTAATGACTTTAATTCTATTATTTTCTCTCAAAACTTTCTATCAAACTGTATTTTCTCTCTCGCCCTACCTCTAAATTCAACCCTCAAAGGAAACAATCACATTTTTATATTTAAAAATACTGTTTTCCCCATGGACACTTAAATAATGTCCCCACAATGCTAAAATTGACTGGTTTTGATATACTTGTGGGGACATTTGGTTCCTAATGTAATGAATACAATGCACACACATTTGTACAACCATCCTAATTGGGACTTTTCACAGACTTGATGACTTTTATACAGTACAAGCAGTATTTTCTATTCCCGTACCCCCATACCAACCCTAAGAGGAAACAATCTGCATAAACTTTCCAAATACTTAATCCATTATGATTTATGAGCTGTTTTCCCCATAGGAACCACATAATATCCTCAGAATGTTAAACTGACTGGTATTGCTATACATGTGGGGACATTTGGTTTGTGTGTGGAATACAATCCACACACAAACACACACTTTTACAGCCATCTTAATGGGGACTTCTCATAGACTTAATGACTTTTACTGTACAAACTGTATTTTCTCTCTCCCTACTCCTAAATCCAACCAATAAATAAAACAATTAACAATTTTAGATTTAAAAATACTTAATTCTGTTAGATTTATGAGCTGTTTTCCTCAAAGAGATCTAAATAATGTCCCCACAACAATAAAATTGACTGGTTTTGATATACTTGTGGGGACATTTGGCTCCAAACTGCAATGATAACAAGAATGCACACACATTTATAGCCATCATAATGGGGACTTCCCATAGACATAATCATTTTAAACTCTACAAACGGTATTTTCTATATCCCTACCCCTAAATCCAACCATTAAACGGAACAACTAACATTTTTACATTTAAAAATACTTCATTCTGTTAGATTTATTAGTTGTTTTCCTCATGGCAACTAAAATAATGTCCCCACAGTGTTAAAATGTACTGGTATTGATATAATTGTGGGGACATTTGGTTCCATAATGCAATGATAACAATGCACACACACTTACAGCCATCATAATGGGGACTTCCCATAAACATAATAATATTTATACTCTATAAACGGTATTTTCTATACCCCTACCCCTAAATCTAACCCTCACAGGAAACAATCTGCATTTTTACACTTTCAAAGTACTTAATTTGTCATGATTTATGAGCTGTTTTCCTTATAGGAACCACAAAATGTCCTCACAACGTTAAAAGTGACTGATATTGCTATACATGTGAGGACATTTGGTTCCTACAAAGAAATTAATACAATGCACACACACTTATAGCCATAGTAATGGGGACTTCCCATAGACATAATCATTTTAAACTCTACAAACGGTATTTTCTATATCCCTACCCCTAAATCCAACCATTAAACGGAACAACTAACATTTTTACATTTAAAAATACTTCATTCTGTTAGATTTATTAGTTGTTTTCCTCATGGCGACTAAAATAATGTCCCCATAATATTAAAATGTACTGGTATTGATATAATTATGGGGACATTTGGTTTCATAATGCAATGATAACAATGCACACACACTTACAGCCATCATAATGAGGACTTCCCATAAACATAATAATATTTATACTTTTATATTTTTATACATTTTTACCTTTTTAAAATACTCATTTCCTCATGAGGAGCACAAAATGTCCTCGCAAGGTTACAATTGACTGGTAATGTTATACTTGTGGACACATTTGGTCCCCACAGCATAAGTAATACAATGCACACACACATACAAACACACACACACACATAGAGACTGTGTCTAAATCCCCATCCTCCACAGCTCCTCCAGTAGTGCTGTCTCATACTCACAGACTGTCTCTTTTTACACACTGTTTTACCAGCTTACTCATCATCGGCCTGGAGACTTGCTTTAAAAAACAGCAAGCGCACAGTTCTCTCTCCTGATTGGCCGAGGGGAGGGAAGTGAAGGCAGTATTAGTTGTGAGTGTGCGGGTGACAGGCGTGTAGGGCGATCTGTCATCCTGCTGGCATCATCAGAGAAGGACACAGAAGATGTGTCACAGATAGAGTGTCACGCCTCGGCCCCTCCAGCGCCGGAGAATCCGCACGCCAATGACATGCTGTTTGAGCCCGAGATTAACATAAACACACGCAAATATACACTCGGAGAAAACCATAAACAGATAGATGGATGAATCCCCATATCACACAGATGTGAGAATGAAAGCAGTGTACAGCTTTCTTTTTCTGTGTGTTTCTCTATGATGTTGCAATAATGACACAATTTGTACAGTTTTTACTTCACACTGTTAACAATTTTTTTTGTAAATTACACAGTATTTACCTGTAATATGGACTGCATTTTACTGTAGAACAAATATGCTGTAGGTTTTTATATTTTAAAGTTGAATTTAAAATACTAGAATATATATATATATATATATATATATATATATATATATATATATATATATATATATATATATATATATATATATATATATATATATATATATATATATATATATATATATATATATATGTATGTATATATGTGTATATATATATATGTATGTATATATGTGTATATATATATATATATATATATATATATATATATATATATATATATATATATATATATATATATATGTATATATATATATATATATATATGTATATATATATGTATATATATATATATATATATGTATATATATATGTATATATATATATATATATATATATATATACATATATATATGTATATATATATATATATATATATATATATATATATATGTATGTATATATATATATATATATATATATATATATATATATATATATATATATATATATATATATATATATATATATATATACACACACACACATATATATATATATATACATATACATATATATATATACATATATACATATACATATATATACATATACATATATATACATATTACATATTACACACATATATATATATATATATATATATATATATATATATATATATATATATATATATATATATATATATATATATATTACATATTACATATATATATATATATATATATATATATATATATATATATATATATATATATATATATATATATTTATATATATTTATATATATGTATAAATTCTAGAGTAAATTGTTAGTCACAAAACATATGTACAACAAAACGGACCCTAAGTAATGCGTTGCAGATTCACAAAATTGTAGGCAGCTCCCCTAGTGGATGTATCATCTGAACAAAATGTACCCCTAATCAACGCATTTCCGTTTCACAAAAATGTGAACAGCGTCTTTTAGTGGATTTGTCATCTGGAACGTATAACTAAACATACCCTAAGTAACGTATTTCAGATTCACAATTATGGTGACAACGTTCTTTAGCAGATATGTCATTTAAAACATACAAAAAAATGTACCTAAGTAAGGTATTTCATATTTGCAAAAATGAAGACAGCGCCCCTAGTGGATGTATCATCTAAACATGCAACAAAATGTACCCCTAAGCAATGTATTTCCATTTCACAAAAATGTAAACAGCACCTTCAAGTGGATTTGTCATCTGAAACGTACAACTATACGTACCCTAAGTAATGCATTTCAGATTCGCAAAAATGTAGACAGCGCCCCTAGTGGATGTATCATTGAAATGTGCAACAAAATGTACCCCTAAGCAACGTATTTCCAATTCGCAAAAATATAAACAGCGCCTTCTAGTGGGTTTGTCATCTGAAACGTACAACTAAATGTACCCTAAGTAACATATTTCAGATTCACAAAAATATAGACAGCGCCCTCTAGTGGATTTGTCATCTGAAACGTACAACAAAATGCACCCCAAGTTAAAAAACTTTGTCTGAGGCATGCATTTCTAATGAGTCTGGGCTAAAAATAATAATCTTTCAAAAAAACAATGCCAATTGTTGTGATTATATTATAAATGGCCAGTATTGTGATATGACTGGTATGGTCTGTGCATCAAAACAGCACCAAATTTTAAAGCTTCTCTGCCAGCAAACCCAAAACAAACAGACCTTTTAGGTATAAAATAAAGGAAACTCTTCTTATTGTTGTCAAGATGTCGTTCTCAGCACCTTACATTACTCAAATGACTGCAGGTGGAATTAACTAATTACTATCTACAATCTGTTGAATTGCGTCAGATTATTTCACGAACAGAGGAAAGCTTATAACAATAGGCCACATTCTTACCTGTGGCTGAAAACCAGTAGAAGAGTTGGTTCTCACGCTCACGTCACACATACACACTGATAAATACAGCCCCAGTCTGTGCCTTGTGAGACAATGGGAAATTAATCTTTCCTTTTTCTTCAAAACATTAATGAAATGGATTCAAAGCCAATGGCTACATTTACATGGACACATTTTGTTTGATATGATATGATTTCATTCTGAATGATGAATGAATCCTAACAGTGTGCTCGCATTAATAATGAAGCAAGTGTTCGGGATGATGTGTGTGTTTTTCTTACAAGCTTTAAATCAGATTGAATCTTCTGACATGTGAATGATCAATGAATACACAGTTTAAGATATTAGCATTCCTCTGGCATTTTTACTGCTTTAAAAGACAAACTTAATAATCATCTATTCTGAGAAAAGGCACAAGATGATGCGTTTTTATATTTCCCAAATAGCAAAAATGGTGATTTCGATGCCCAAAACAAAGGCATCCGTTAACAACACTGTCCTGCAGCACATCATAGGCATACAATAAAAAAAGAACCATAATTTTCCAAAATGTTACATTAAAAATATATACCGAGGTTAACATTACGTTTCTTTAACATATACAATTATTAGTTTTCCTTTGGCTTATTTCTTTTATTCATCAGGGGTCACCACAGCAGAATGTACCGGCAACTTATCCAGCGTATGTTTTACAAAGTGGATGCCATTCCAGCTGCAACCCAGTACTGAGAAACACCCAAGCACACTTATTCTCTCTCTCTCTCTCTCTCTCACACACACACACACACACACACACACACATACACTACGACCAATTTAGTCTATTAAATTCTCCTATAGTGCATGTGTTTGGACTGTGGGGAAAACCGGAGAGCCCGGAGGAAACCCACGCCAACATGGGGAGAACATGCAAACTCCACACAGAAATGTCACCTATATACGATTGATAACCATAGATTGACTTTCCCAGAATTCCCTTCATCTTCTCCAAAATGTTGGTGTGTAATACTATAAATTAAAGAAACACAAGTTTAGCACTACCTTTAACACTAGTTTTTTAAAGGTAATGTTCTGGCACCCACAGCTGCCGTTTATTCACCATAAATTTAACAGATTTTTTTTTTAAGTGCAATGATACGTAAAAAAGCATAATATTTATAAAATATTTCTTTACAATATTAAATACAGAAACATTACAAATTTTGCAAATTCACAGAACTTTCCAGGTTCAGTTTTTAATCTGTTAAAATCAGATTTTCTTTTAATTTTTTTTATTTTGTTGTTATATATATATATATATATATATATATATATATATATATATATATATATATATATATATATATATATTATTATTATTATTATTATTATTAGGATTTTACATACATCCCAAACGGATAAAAACTGTATAGTATGGATGTCAGGGCAGTAGTTGTTGAAAACAACATCTAATGTACCTCATTAGGAAAGAAACATTAAGGTAATCTAGCTGTAGGCAAAAAGAAATAAAAATAAATAAATAAATGTATACTATATATATATATATATATATATATATATATATACATATATACATATATATATATATATATACATATATATATATATATATATATATATATACATATATATATATATATATATACATATATATATATATATATATACACATATATATATATATATATATATACATATATATATATATATATATATATATATATATATATATATATATATATATATATATATATATATATATATATATATATATATATATATATATATATATATATTTTTTTTTTTTTTTTTTTTTTTTTTTTTTTACCAAACTACAACCCCAAATCAGAGAAGGGTGGGGCAGTATGGAAAATGCAAAAATGTATTTCATTGCAGACAATATGAACACAAAATATTTCATGTTTGTCTGGTCAACTTCATTTCATTTGTAAATGTACATCCATTCCTGTCATTCAGACCTGCAACACACTAAAAAAAAAAACATGAGACAGGAGCAATTTCGGGCCGGTAATCAGGTAAATTGGGTAAATGATGTGGTGTCAATAGTCACTTTAATAGTAATTTTAACAGGTGATTGTAATTATGATTTGATACAAAAGCAGCATCCAAGAAAGGTCTAGTCCTTTAGGAGCAACGGTGGGCCGAGAATCGTCAGATTGCCAACAAATACATGAAAAAATTATTGAAATGTACAGAAAGATAGGAAGACATTTGGATATTTCACCTTCAACAGCGCAGAACATCATTAAAAGATTCAAGGAATTTGGAGGAATTTCAGTGCGTAAAGGACAAGAGTGCAAACTTAAGCTGAGCAACCATGACTTCCAATCCCTCAGGCGGTACTGCATCAAGAATCCTCATTCATCTACAAGCAATACCACCACATGGGCTCAGGAATACTTTGGCAAATCTTTGTCAGGTACCACAATACAGTTACATCCACAAATGCCAGTGAAAACTGTAACTGTTCCAAAATGCAGCCCTATGTTAACAGTGTCCTGAAGTGCAGTCAATCCCAAAACATCTTTTAAGTGTTGTGAAAAGAAATGGCAACATTACAAAGTGGTAAACGCTTCGCTGTTCCAACTATTTTTGAAAATGTGTTGCAAGAACCAAAATTGGACCATACGCATTTATTTTGAAAACAAGAAATGAGAAACACGTCTGCAATGAAATTCAAGTCAAAATAAATTTAGAAATCACTATTTTCTTTTTTTTATATTTGCATTTTCCAGACTGTCCCAACTTTTTCTGATTTGGGGTTGTACTAGTTCGATTACAAACTCATTGTACGGGTGCATGAAAACACAGCCACCGTCACCCTCCTGAAACTTTTCTCCAAAGCAAGAAAACACCACGGCTGACCTCACATCAGTAGTACAAGCTTAAAGTATTGACATACAATATATATACGAGCGAGGACTATGAAGGCTTGTGTGTTGCCGCGCACTCTCCGCTATTTATCGATCCGACTCGGGTTCATGGGACTTCAAGCAAGACGAGTTCTAGCTCAGCCATGCTTGGCAGAGTGGTAGCAAGACCTCATAGTTGCAGAAGTGTGAGGGCGTGAGAGGCAAGCCTGAATGTCGACCTGCCTTTTTTTTTTCCTCTTGTAAGCCACGGGCACTGTTTGTGCACGCTCCATTCTCTCGCCCGTCGCTGGCTGAGTCTTAATGGGATTTCCAGCTCAGCAGAACGCACCTGTTCTTCAGACACAGAACCCCCCCCCCCACCACAATATCGATCGGACCACCAGGCCACAACGCCATTCATCAGGCGGCTCGCGATGCTCCAGCGGCTTCAAACACGCACACACACATGCACAGAAAAACACATAAATGAACACACCCGGGTATGTTTTACCGCCGGCTGCCAATCACACATAAGCACGGATCAGGGCTGCTGTGAAGGATTGTTGGCCGGGGTTTTTGAGGGAGGGGGAGCCTGTGGGGATGTAATCGAGGAGTAAGTGAGTGTGTCTGGGAATGTGTGTGTGTGTGTGTGTGTGCGCATCCGCACTTGTGTGTGTTTGTGCTCGACAAGCTTAGGAGCGGGAGTGCTTGGCAACGACTGGCCATAAATAACTGTTAAACATCACTAAGTACATTTACATGCACACAAATAATCGGCTCATAATCGAAAGCGATGGCTCCATTTAAGACTGGAAACGCCTATGGAAAAGCATTGGCATGAATGTGGATGGGTGGATGGATGGACGGATGGATGGAACAGTAAAACTATTAGATGGATAGACGAATAGATGGATTGAAACAGTACAATGGATGGATGGATAGATGGAAACAGTTCAACTAATAGATGGATGGATGGGCAGATGGATAGATGGATTGAACAGTACAACAGATGAATGGAGGGTTGGATGGATGAATGGAAACAGTACAACTGATGGATGGATGGACGTATGAATTAAACAGTACAATTGGTAGATACATTGATGGATGGATGGATGGATGGATGGATGGATGGATGGATGGATGGATGGATGGAACAGTACAACTAATAGATGGATTGGCAGATGGATGGATGGATTGAACAGTACAACTAATAGATGATTAGACGGATAGATGGATTGAAACAGTACGATGGACGTATGGATGGATGGATTGAAACAGTTCAACTAATAGATGGATGGACAGATTGGTAGATGGATGGATAAATGGATTGAAACAGTACAACTGATAGATGGATGGATAGATGGATGGAAACAGTACAACTGATAGATGGATACATATAAATGGATGGACGAACTGATGGACGAACAGAAAGGTGGATTGAAACTACAACTGATAGATGGATAGACGGATGGGCGGATGTATGGACAAATGGATTGAAATGGTACAACTAATAGATGGATGAATTGAACAGTACAACAGATGAACGGAGGGATGGATGGATAAATGGAAACAGTACAACTGATAGATGGATAGCCAGACAGACGGATGGATTGAAACAACTGATAGATGGATGGATGGATGAATTGAACAGTAAAATTGGTAGATACATTGATGGATGGATGGATGGATGCATGGATGGATGGATGGATGTATGGAAACAGTACAACTGATAGATGGATACATATAAATGGATGGACGAACTGATGGACAAACAGAAAGGTGGATTGAAACTACAACTGATAGATGGATGGATGGATGGATGGATGGATAGACAGATGAATGGATGAATTGAACAGTACAACGGATGGATGGATGGATGGATGGTTGGATGAATGGAAACAGTACAACTGATAGATGTATAGACGGACAGACGGATGGATTGAAACAGTACAACTGATAGATGGATGGACGTATGAATTGAACAGTACAATTTTTAGATACATTGATGGATGGATGGATGGATGGATGGAACAGTACAACTAATAGATGGATAGACGAATGAATGGATTGAAACAATATGATGGATGGATGGATGGATGGATAGAAACAGTTCAACTAATAGATGGATGAATTGGCAGATGGATAGATGGATTGAACAGTACAACTAATAGATGATTAGATGGATAGATGGATTGAAACAGTACGATGGATGTATGGATGGATGGATTGAAACAGTTAAACTGATGGATGGATGGAAGGATGAATGGATGGATGGATTGAACAGTACAACGAATAGATGGATAGACGAATGGATGGATTAAAACAGTACAACAGATGGATGGATGGATGAATGAATGGATGGATGGATGGATGGATGGATGGATGGATGGAAACAGTACAACTGATAGATGGATACATATAAATGGATGGACAAACTGATGGACGAACAGACAGGTGGATTGAAACTACAACTGATAGATGGATAGATGGATGGACAGATGGGCGGATGTATGGACAAATGGATTGAAATGGTACAACTAATAGATGGACGGAGGGATGGACAGATGGATGGATGAATTGAATAGTACAACTGGTAGATACATTAAGGTATGGATGGATAGATGGATGGAGGAAGGATGGATGGATTGAAACTACAACTGATAGATGGATACATATAAATGGATGGACAAACAGATGGACGAACAGTCGGGTGGATTGAAACTACAACTGATGAATGGATGGATGGAAGGATGGACAGACGGACGGACAGATGGAATGAAAGACCAATCATTTGACAGATATTATAATGGATGGATGGATGGATGGTTGGAATGAAACAGTACAATTGATAGATGGATAGACAGATGGGTGGGTGGATGGATGGATGTATACAAAATGATGTACTGATGTTAGCTGAGTGGTTAGCATTGTTGCCTCAAAGCAAGAAGGATGCTGGATCAAGTCCCAGGTGAAAGTGTATGGGTGTTTCCCAGTACTGGGTTGCAGCTGGAAGGGCATACGCTGTAAAACATATGCTGTAATAGTTCATTTCTCTGAGGTGACCCCTATTTAATAAAGGGACTAGGCCGAAGGAAAATGAATGAATTGTGGTTGGATGCCTTCTATATGTTGATTAGATTTATTTTAGCTGATATGTTTCCTGATAGACACACAGTCATACGATGCAGGACCCTTTTTACACGGTGAGATTTCAAAGCAGTCGATTTGGCATTGCAGCATTGTGACAGCTGGCATCTTTTAAGGGCACCCTTTTTCAAAGTCGCACCAGTATGACATGACACATGCCCTTCTGCCGCTATCAGTCACCTTAATGCCATGGCGACGACTTCTCAGCGATGTCATCATTACATCGCTCTTCAATTACCCTGACCTCCACGCACGCACTGGACTCCCATCTCAGTCCCGCTCTGTTGCTGCGGAAGGTTAATTGAAACAGAATGCACAGCTAATTTCTTTTCTAACGAGAGCGGGCGAGGTGTAATAAGTCAAAGAGACATTACAGGTCTTCCTTGAAAGAGATTTGCGGAGGGGAAGAATGCTACTTTGTTTAGTGGGCTGGAATTATAAGCTCTCCTGAATTATTTGCCCCCCTGTATAGTTTTCCCCCAATTCCCATTTAGAAGATTTTCTTCAACATATTTCTAAACATGATAATTTTGATAACTTATTTTTAATAGGATTTATTTCATCTTTGTCATGTGGATAGTACACATTTTACTAGATATTTACTAGTATTCAGCTTAAAGTAACATTAAGGGCTCTATTTTGATGGTCCATGCGCGGAGCGCAAAACGCAGGGCGCAAACGCTTTCAGGGCGTGACAGAACACATTTTTCCTAATTTAAGGACGGGAAATCTGCCTTGCGCCGTGGCGCATGGTCTAAAAGGGTTGAGTTTATTTTCTTAATGAGTTATAGATGTGTTTTGAGAATAAACCAATTAGAGTCTCATCTCCCATTCCCTTTAAGAGCCAGCTGCGTCACGCCAAGAGCGCATTCACTATTTACAGGACGCAAAGTAAGTCTAAGTGGAAAAAATGAGCATTTCACAAGCAAACAGTTAACAGTTTTTTAACAGAAAACTGTTAAACAGAGCATCTACTGCGTGAGAATGAGAGATAATGGATCTACTTTCACTTTCGCTCTTGGATAGGGAAACCTTTACGCACAGACATCAATTAGTCTATAAATAATTAATTGCGTTTGTTAAGCGCAAATATTCGTTTTTAAAACTATTTTTAAATTCAGTTCTAATTTCCAGCAAATGAATAAATGAACAATATTAACGAAGTGTGTTCAAAAACCTGAGTTATATCCTAAAACACATGCTGTGCCCCATATGGTCTAAAACCTGACAGGCAAATCTAAGCTTGTTTTTAATAAAACAAATATAAATATGGATATAATAAATAATACTGCTAATAATAATAACATTATACTAAAGCAAATTGTTATGAATGAACTGCAAAAGCCTCCCGAGATGAAGAAGACATAAAAGCAGTGATTTTTCATATTTATGTAGGCTAGAAAATAATATGTTTTGTAATATTTTAATCCTTTATATTTATATCCTATATCTATTCTTATTATATCCTATATATATCCTTAATATTTAATTTTTTTCATATGTAAAGATATTTGCCTATTGCTCTCTTGTGTGTATTAAGCAGTGTGTAAGCGAGGCGCAACTCTGCGCTGGAGTTTAGACCGGGTTAGTTTTGGTCTAATGAAAAATCTATTATAGTTTCTCAAAATAGCAACGCGCCAGCGGTCCGCCTCAGAACGCCTTTCTTTTTAGATCAGAACGCCTATGGGCGCACAAATGAGCGCTAATGCATTTGCTATTTAAACAGCGTAGCGCAACGCCTCAAAACCACTCTTGCGCCAAGCTGAAACTACCAAACAAGTATTGCGCCGCGCCTTGCACCTTGCACACACGCCGGGTGTATGATAGGGCCCTTAAAGGCTAAACTAGGCTAATTAGTCAAGTTTTGCCGAGCATGATATTCAAAGTAGTCGCGTCACAAATGTTTTCACACTTCACGACTATCCGCGGTAGCATTCAGTCTGTGCGGTGTTTAAAAGATTTCCGTGAAGAATCTGCCACTGTAAATTTGTTTCGGGACTGGTAAAAGTGTTTTCTGTCATATTAATTTTTTTCTAGAATATAAAATTGTTTCATCCTTGGTAAAATGGTATTTCCTATGTAAATGTGTCTTATGATAGCTAAAAATGTTTTCCAAGATGTTTCGTAAAAGTGTTTTACCCTTTATAATGTTGTCTTGCACTTCCCGGCCCCCGTAAATAACCATATTTGTGAATTTAATAAACATATATGTGTGCTTATGTGGCCATATTTTAGATTTCAGCATGTGGTGCGACTAAACCCCATCTCAAAAAGGCTCAATACTGAAACCGTGAGACTAACTTTAGTGATTTGTACTGCTTTGTACAAGCTGAACAGCTGAAAAAAGCTGGCATGAGGCCTAGAACTTCAAATATACATAAAAACAAAATAAACACAAACTCGTAGTCCATTGGTATGCCAATAAATGTGTTTAAATGTCAGTTTATTGTTTGGCCAGCATCACTGCTGCGGCCAATAATAGCAAATTAAGGATGTGAATAAACAGAGCCCAATAATGCCGTTTCAAGTCTCAGCAAGAACAGAGCCCTGCGGGGAGGCATTTGTTCGAGAAAAGAACATCCTCTTTCATGAATGTGCGTATGCGAATCTGCATATTCGTTTGCATATGCACAGACGCCGCTTAAAGGGATTGTTCACCCTAAAATGAACTGTCATTATTTACTCATTCCAAAAGCATATGTGTAAGACAAAAGAAGAATATATTGGCGCCTGTTTTGCATATGATTAAAGTTAAAAGGGTATAGTTCACCCAAAACTGCAAAGTGTGTCATCACTTGCTCAAACGTTCTCGAGTTTCTTTCTTCTGTAAAGAAGAAATATTGAAGAATGTTGGAAACTTAGGATCTTATGTTGAACACAGGCAGCATGGTGGCTCAGTGGTTAGCACTGTCGCCTCACAGCAAGAAGGTCACTGGTTCGAGTCTCAGCTGGGTCAGTTGGCATTTCTGTTTGCATGTTCTCCCCATGTTGGCGTGAGTTTCCTCCAAACATATGCACTATAAGTGGATTGGATGATCTAAGTTGGCCATAGTGTACGAGTGTGTGTGTGTGAATGCGAGAATGTATGGGTGTTTTCCAGTACTGGGTTACGGCTGGAAGGGCATCTGTTGCATAAGACATATGCTGAAATACTTGGCAGTTCATTCCGTTGTGGAAACCCCTGATGAGAGACTAACCTGAAGGAAAATTAATAAATGATCGTTGAACACAGAAGAAGATATTTTGAAGAATGCTGGTTGCTGGCACTCATTCACTTTTTCCTACTATGACAGTTGATGGTTGCCAGCAACTAGCATTCTACAAAATACCTTCTTTTGTGTGAACGTAAGAAACAAACCCAAATACATTTAAAACCACATGAGGGAGAATAAATGATCAATTTTTATTTTTGGGGGAACTACCCTTTTAAAACATGATGAAACCTCAACATGGGCGGCATGGTGGGTAGCACAATGGCCTCACAGCAAGAAGATTGCTGGTTCGAACCCCGGCTGGGTCAGTTGCCATTTCTGTGTGGAGTTTGCATGTTCTCTCCATGTTCGCGTGGGTTTGCACGACATGCGCTGTAGGTGAATTGAATAAACTAAATTGACCTTAGTGTATGTGTGTGAATGAGTGTGTATGGGTGTTTCCCAGTGTTGGGTTGCAAACGGAAAAGCAACGGCTGCATAAAACATTTGCAGGCACTATATACTGTTCTATATCTGCATAACTCAATGCCATATGCCCTTAATGTCATTGTATGGTGATGTTTACTAATTTTTATTCTTTACGTATATTTTTAGACTACATTTTATGTATAATTTTATTGTAAATTCTTCTTAAAACTCTTTTGTAATAATATTATATGTTAGGCACCTATAAGGTCTGAGAGAAATGTAATTTCGATTATCTATATGTCCCACATGTGGTTGAATTGACAATAAAGCTGACTTTAACTTGACTCTGACTTGATATCTTGGCGGTTCATTCCGCTGTGGCGACCCACTGTTTTCATGGGTTTTCCTCCGGGTGCCTTGGTTCGGTCCAAAGACATGCGGTACAGGTGAATGGAGTAGGCTAAGTAGTCCGTAGTGTATGTGTGAATGAATGTGTATGGGTGTTTCCCAATGATGGGTTGCAGCTGGAAGGACATCAGCTGCGTAAAACATATGCTGGATAAGTTGGCGGTTCATTCCGCTGTGGAGACCCCAGATTAATGAAGGGACTAAGCCGAAAAGAAAATGAATGAAACTTTAAAATCACTAAACACACAACATACTAATCAATTAGACTCTATGAAAGTAATATTAAAATTATTTATAATTATTAATATTATTATTAATAATTAATATATTATTAATATTCTAAAATTATTTATTATTGAAATCACATGACATTGTTTAAAATAATATAATGTATAAGAAATAATATAGAGAAATAAGTCTGTAAAACAACAGAACAGTATACTGGCAGTTCATTGCAAGGTTTAGTAGTGTAAAATTTGATCATGCCTTGATTTTTAATTATTTATTTAGAATACTAAGGTGTGACTATGTTTAAATAATATGCAGTATAAAACAGGGATCACCAAACTTGTTCCTGGAGGGCCGGTGTCCTGCAGATTTTAGCTCCAACCCTAATCAAACACACCTGAACAAGCTAATCAAGATCTTACAAGGTATACTTGAAACACCCAGGCAGGTGTGTTGAGGCAAGTTGGAGCTAAACTCTACAGGGCACCAGACCTTTAGGAACGAGATTGGTGACCCCTGCTTTAGAATATAAAGTCCTGCTGCAGTGGAGACAGAATGAATATTGTGTCTGACTCCATCATGAGCTTGGAGGACTGCATCCATACATCTCTGACATGACTCAAATCACTGATTAATAAAGTCATCTGGAATGGCGAAGAGAGCGTTCCTTCAGGACTCCCAGAGCTCATCAAGATCCTTTGGATTCATCTTCAGTGCCTTCTCCTTCATCTTACCCCAGACTTGCTCAATAATGTTCATGTCTGGTGACTGGGCTGGCCAATCCTGGAGCAGCTTGACCTTCTTTGCTTTCAGGAGCTTTGATGTGGAGGCTGAAGTGTGAGAAGGAGCGCTATCCTGCTGGAGAATTTGCCCTCTCCTGTGGTTTGTAATGTAATGGGCAGCACAAATGTCTTGATACCTCAGGTTGTTGATGTTGCCTAACACTCTCGCACGCCTCCATACTGTTTATAACACCAAACCATGATTTTTCCTTCACCAAACTTGACTGATTTTGTAGGAATCTTGAGTCCATGCAGGTTCCAGTAGGTCTTTTGCAGTACTGGTAATGATTGGGATGCAGCTCAACAGATGATTCATTAGAAAAATCCACCTTCTGCCACTTCTCCAAATGATTAACTTGAAGTCAAATTATTATTAGTTGCTTTTACAACTGGAATTTGCGACAAGACCTTATACAATTAAGTGCACTTCGTTTTCATGAACACGAGTCTGTCTTTCATATTGTAACACAAACAGAGACAGCACGACCTCTACAACCCGTCGAATCAAGTGTTTATTTACACACAGCTATCGAAAGTCAAACGCTGAACGAAAAACACAAACAAGCAGTTGCTCAGTGTGCAGTAAATCAGGATATGTGGAGACAAGCAGCAAACACAAAACTCTCTTATCAAGCTCGATATTTGCAGTCTTTGTTTTGCACGCCTCTTTTTGTTTAGAAAGATTAAAGAAGGTGAGAAACGGGAAGAAGAGAAAAGGGAGGGACGCGGATCGCTGTTGATAAACCTGATCAAATGTTACGGGAGTTGAGCTTTACTATCAGCTCGGCTCTTTCACCGCTTCCCTAGAAAATATAAATAAATAAACGTCTGGGAAAGGAATGCAGATCTTTCCTGAATTAGATTCCCGGCTGAGAGACTTGAGGAGGCATGCACCAAGAGAAATGTATACAAACACACACACACCGATGTCAGATTTCTCAACTCAGTTAATGGATCATGGATGTCACTAGCATAATGTGATTAGCATAGATCCGTTTCTGCCTTCGAAAAGCCACTCTCCTCATGGGGTTGACAATAATGCACATCTAAGCCAGATAAATCCGTCTTTCTATTTACAGAACTTAAAGACGTGTGGCTTTGTCAAAAAGAAATGCATACGTTTCATGGCTGTAAATGACAATATACTGTATTAGTTGTTGGGTGGAGGTGGAAGGAAGATGGATAAGGGCTGGGAATGGACTTAAAGGAAGAAAAAAACATTTAAATTAGGATAAAAAAAAAAAACAAATACAAATTTTTAATCCATTCAGCCGATCTTCCAGAGCACTTTTAGCGTAGCTTAGCATAGATCATTGAATCGGATTAGACCATTAGCATCTCAATGAAATGACTAAAGAGTTTTGATAATTCTCCTTTTTTAACTTGACTTTTTAAGTTACATTGTGTATGAAGACTATGTCAATTTTATGAAAGGATATGGCTAGGAACTATATGTTCATTCTGGCCTAATACTCAGTAATAACCCATGCTAATAATAAATGCAACAGCTTCATAGGATTCCAAAAATCTATTATTTTCAACCACTTTAGCTTAGCTTAGCATACATCATTGAATAATATTAGACCGTTAGCATCTCAATCAAAAATGAACAAAGAGTTTCGATAATTTTCCCATTTAAATCTTGACTCTTCTGTAGTTTCATTGTGTACTAATACTAGGGATGCACTGATCTCGATGCTTAAATTTGATCAATTCATTCATTCATTCATTTTCTTGCTTAGTCCCTTTATTAATCTGGGGTCCCTGCAGCGGAATGAACCGCCAACTTATCCAGCACGTTTTTAAGTAACGGATGCCCTTCCAGCATTACACACACACTCATACACTACGGACAATTTAGCCCACCCAATTCACCTGTACCGCAAGTCTTTGGACTGTGGGGGAAACCGGAGCACCCGGAGGAAACCCACGTGAAGGCAGGGAGAACATGCAAACTCCACACAAAACGCCAACTGAGCCGAGGATCGAACCAGCCACCTTCTTGCTGTAAGCAACAGCACTACCTACTGCACCACTGCTTCGCCGATATTGGTTCAATGCAGAATATTTTTACTGGATCGAGTATTGGGCAGCTGATATCAAACCAAATCCGATGTTGCGCATGTGCTATATTCTGTGTAATTTATAAGCCAACATAAGCCATGAAGGTAGCTTATTATAAGGCACTAGAAAGTTGTCATGTATGCCTACTATATCCCAAATGGTTTGAAGCTATTTTATAGTTAAATGTGAAGCACAGACGAATAATTGAGTGGTTAAATTAATGTTTAGTTCAGCGTTTCCCGCCGCTGCTCCTGTCAATCATTCTCCATTCATTCACAATTCAAACTGCGCATCATGTTCATGAAAACACGAAAAACTTACTCCAAGACTATCTGTTCCTATAGTTTAAATAATCAGTGGAGAAATGCGTTTAGTTTTGCATTAAGCTGGTTCATTTAGACCTGCAACATGAAGTTTATTGCTGTTTCTAAATCATGTTGCGCTGTGTCTGTTCGATCAGCAGATCGCATTTGCAACACTGGAGTAGAGAGGGTTATTACCTGCTCTTCACACACAAATAGGCCTACCTGAAACTTTAAATCTGTGGTCATTTTTTGTATGCTAATGGTCTAATCTGAATCAATGATCTATGCTAAGCTAAGCTAAAAGTGCTCCCGCCAGAGATTGAGATTGGCTGAATTTATTGTAATTTAGTGTTCATGTAAATAACTTAAATTAAAAAATAAACGACCAGCATTCCTACAAACAACACTAAGGAAGTTAAATCAGAAGTTTCCTTTGTGTTTGAAAGAATGAATCAGTGAAGCGTTGATTCCTGCCAACTCTGAGGCGTTGCATAGAAATGCTGTAATGAAAAAAATGATTTTAGAAATCACTATAAACTCACAGTTTTCCAGGAACGCTCTGAAAGGCAATATTAAAACAGCCAGCGTAAAGATTGCCAAGAAATGCACAACTTTTAAAAGCTAATACTGTGAATGGGAGTTAATGTATAGCCACTGTTTCAATAGACCAAACAGTCTCGTGATACTAAACAATGGCATTGTAGGTATTTATAGTCTTGCTTCTGGGGAAAAAAAAAGAAAAAAAAAAAACGCTATTAGTCTGTGCTTTCATCCATGCCTGAAATGAAAGCCACAAATACAATTTGTACAGGTAAAATACATTGCAATGACTGTATAACAGATAAATCTTACATGTATTTATATATATGTATATATATATATATATATATATATATATATATATATATATATATATATAAAAAAAAAAATATATATATATATATATATATATATATATATATATATATATAAAATATATATATATATATATATATATATATATATATATATATATATATATATATATATAAATATATATATATATATATATAAATATATATATATATATAAATATATATATATATATAAATATATATATATATATATATATATATATATATATATAATATATATATATATATATATATATATATATATATATATATATATATATAAATATATATATATATATATATATATATATATATATATATATATATTTATATATAAATATATATATATATATATATAAATATATATATATATATATATATATATATATATATATATATATATATATATATATAAAATATATATATATATATATATATATATAAATATATATATATATATATATTTATTTGTATATATATATATATATATATATATATATATATATATATATATATGTATATAAATATATATATATATATATATATATATATATATATATATATATATATATATATAAATATATTTACATATATATACACACACACACACATATATATACATATATACATGGAATATATTCATTTTTATAAAGGAACAGTTAACCCAAGAATGTAAATTTACTCATTTAATCTCCCTCAAGCCATTCCAAACCTGTATAAGTTTCTTTCCTCTGTTAAAAATAAAAGTAGGTGTTTTGAAGAAAGCTGAAAACCAGTAACCATTGACTTCCATAGAATAAAACCAATACTATGAAAGTAAATTATCACAGGTTTTCCACATTTTTCAAAAAACCTTGTTTTGTTTTTAACAGAAGAAAGAGACTCCTAAATGTTAAGAAACAAATAAAAGATGACTGAATTTTCATTTTTGGGTGAATTATCCCTTTAAATTTGTTTTTCACTCCTGAAATATAACGCGTGTGCATGTGGCCAATAAGTTTTATGATTATTAAATGTGCAAGATGTCAGGAAAACAATAATTTATAGAATATATTCATTTATTTAAAGGGACAGTTTGGTCAAAATTGTCATTTTATCACTATTTACTCTCCCTCAAGTGGTTCCAAACCTTTATAAGTTTCATCCTTCTGTTAAAAATAAGATATTTTGAAGAAAGAGGAAAAGCGGTAAACATTGACCTCCATAATACAAAAAAAAAAATAATAATAATTAAATTAATTAATTAAAAATACTATGGAAGTAAACAGTTACAGGTTTCTGACATATTTCAAAATGTATTATTTTGTGTTTGTATTAACAGAAGAAAGAAACTCCTAAAATGTTAAGAAACAAGTAAATGATGACAAAAACATTTTTGGAGGGTGAACTACCCTTTTAAATTAGTTTTTAGTCCTGAAATATAACAAGCGTGCATATGGTCAATAGGTTGCATTAAATGTGCAAGATGCCAGGATGAAAACGCTCAACCACTCTCAAATGGTTCCAAACCTGTATGAGACTCTTTCCTCTGCAGATATATTGAAGAAAGCTGAAAACCAGTAACCATCGACTCCCAAAGTACGACAAACAAATACTATAGAAGTCAATGGTTACAGGTTTTCGACATTTTTCAGAATATCTTCTTTTGTGTTCAACACGAGAAAGAAACTCATAAATGTGAAGAAACAAGTAAATGATGACTGAATTTTCATTTTTGGGTGAACTATCCCTTTAAATTTGGTTTTCAGTCCTGAAATATAACCACCTGCTCAATATGTTGCATAACTATTAAATGTGCAAGATGGCAGGATGAAAGCGCTCAACCACAGTGGTTCCAAACCTGTATGAGTTTCTTCTGTTGAATTTAAAAACCGGTAACCATTGGCATCCATAAAATAAAAGCCATAATAAAATCCTATGGAAATCAATGGTTACAGGTATCATCATTTTTCAAAATATCTTCTTTTGTGTTTAATAGAATAACTTCATAAAAGTAAGGAAAAAAGCAAAGGGTGAATAAAAAATGACTTGTATAATAATATTTTTGAGTGAACTACCCCTTTAAATGTGTTATTTGCCAAATGCATGTAGTTGTATAACTATTAAATGTGTTTGCATAATGGAAATACCTGTAATAACAATATTAATAGTAAGGAATTATCACACATTGCATCATAAAAGCATGTGAGTGTCAGAAATATGATGTGCAGGGAAAAGCGCCTGATGGAATATTATCATTCCCAAAAGTTTCTCTCCCTCTCCGCTCGGCCTCTCTAGCCTGTGGCGCCCGAATCACCAGGGCGTTTTTTCCATCCCATTCATGGTCTCAGCTAGCAGAGCGAAAGGGAGACGAGAGGAGAAAGCTAGAGGCTACACACACACACACACACGCCTTGGAAATCAAGGTGGAAGGAGAGCATGTGACGTCCTTTGGTGCAAATTTGACCTAGGAGTCTCATTGGCCACAATCATGAGGACATGGCAGGCGTACAGTCATGGGATTGAAACTTAATCTGAACAATGACGGAGTGGGTTATTAAACAAAATGCTCCGGTTGGTTTTGGGGGAGGGGATGGGAGAGTAGTCCAGTGGTGTCTCAGATTGCATGTAAAGCACACACACACACACACACACACACACACACACACACACACACACACACACACACACAGCTAGGGATCTAATAATAAAAAAGTGGTCATGTGCATCCAGTGTTAAGTAATTAGGTCATATGATTATATATCGTCTATTATTTCTATGCAAATGTTCAGGTATTGCATCAAAATGTGCATAGAATCTTACATTTTAATAAAAGAAACTTGATCAAACTTTGCTAGGTGAGAAGAAAGCAAACAAAGAAACACAAAAAACAACAACTTTAAATTAAACAACTTTATATAAGTGAAGTTTATTCATAAACAAATTGATTTACTTATTAGTCATAAACAAAACAAACAGATTGTTCACAGCTGTTCCAGCTTTAGCTAATAGCCCCTTTCACACATACAGACCTTTCCGGAAAATTACCGGCAATTTTCCGGAAAGGTGTGTATGTGTGAACAGGCCCTTTTTGAAAATATCGGTAAATTCGTTCTGGCTGTTTTCCGGAAAGAGAAGTTGTAACATTACCGGTAATTTGCCGGAATGCTGCGCTGTGTGAATGCAGAAGGAAGATTGCCGTAATAAGCGCGTCCACGTCTAGAACGGGCTGACGTGAGACGTCTGCTTTAGCCAATCACAACAGTCAGACGCATTCACGTGCGCACGGTTTATGAGAATAAAAGCCTTTGAATATTTTTTCCAGACACATTTAGCTACTAGATGTTAGTCAGATAATGTTTCTATGTTCCTTCTTAATGCTGTGTAAATAATTATCGATAAAATGTTTATGATAATCCGTTGTTTGTTTACCTTCAAGCTTTGCGTGTGCCCGTGAGCGCCCATAGCGCCAGCACACACACATATAAAAGGGTTTCCCTATTTTTTCATTAGAGTTGTACTCAATACTGATCCATCCGAACAGTTTGTAATGTAGTCAAATGTTTACAAACACAAGCGCAGCCGTTTAGAGGTCATTTCTGGTTAATGATGTCAGAATTTACCGGCATTTTGCGATGGATGTGTGAATGCTCTTTTCCGGAAAAATTCCGTAACGTCCTCGCCTGTGTGAACAGCGTTTTTTTTAATATACCGGTAAAGTAGTTCCGGAAATTATCCGGATATTTACCGGTATCACTGTGTGAAAGGGGCTAATGACTGATTATGCTATCAGATGATCCTTAACTCACTATAAATAACCAGACTTTTTCTCATCTCAATATCTTCGTCTTGAAGAAAACCCCCCACCCAACCCTACTTTCCCTCCTTTCAAACGGGCGTCACTGTGGCCAGTGATTAGCGCTGTTGCCTCACAGCAAGAATGCCCCTGGTTTAATTCCTTTCCAAACCAGACGGCATTTCTGTGCGGAGTTTTGCTCGTTCTCCCCGTGATCGCGTGGGTTTTCCCCGGGTCCTCCGGTTTCCACAGTTCAAAATCAAGCACTCTAAACAATTAATGCAAATACATTAGCTAAACTCTGAGTACACCTTTCAGCATACATATCCGACACTTAGCTACAACAAGCAAGAAGGGGAGTCATCGAGATCTACCTGAGCTCAAACTCCCCTCCTGCCTTGCAACGGGAGGGAGCCCAGGGCTCGAGGATCTTATAAGCTCAGGGCTCTCTCCCGGGACAGCACGCCAAACTAGCTTTACTATCAATTAGGGATGTAACGGTATCAGAATTTCACGGTACGGTAATACCTCGGTATGAATGTCACGGTACGGTATTTATTAAATCATTTACAGGAAAAAACAAAACTTATGAAAACTCTCCAAAAAAGTGCCAAAAGTGTCAATGACATACAAATTAGCCATCTATCTGTAAGCTTTGAAACAGGAACTTCAATTTTAATAAAAAAAAATATTAAACCATGTAAAAAAATAAAGTTTCAATTTAGTAGTGTTGAAAACTCATCACATTCAACATTTAATCACTCACTCACTTAGATAGAGATGGGCTTTAAGGAAAATTATCATATAAATATAACCTGGTAAAAGCTGGTATCTCTGGGCATTTACAATGTCCCCTGCAACAGAAAAAACCCTCTCATTTGGGACTGAGGTTTCTGGGACAAGAGAGATATGACTTGGCCCAGGTTGACAGCAGTGGGTAACGTTGTGCATTGTCTTTCCCCCACTTGAGAGGACAAACCATGAGTAAGATAGAGATCTCATGTCTGCATCAATCTGAACAGATCTGAACAGTGTGCTGACAACACCGCTATTCAGTACGCGCGCGACAACACAGCTGATAAGAACTCGCGCGACAACACAGCTGATAAGAACTCGCGCGACAACACAGCTGATAAGAACTCGCGCGACAACACAGCTGATCAGAACTCACGCGACAACACCGCTATTCAGTACGCGCACGACAACACCGCTATTCAGTACTCGCGCGACAACACAGCTGACAAGAACTCGCGCGACAACACAGCTGACAAGAACTCGCGCGACAACACAGCTGACAAGAACTCGCGCGACAACACAGCTGATAAGAACTCGCGCGACAACACCGCTATTCAGTACGCGCGCGACAACACAGCTGACAAGAACTCGCGCGACAACACCACTATTCAGTACGCGCACGACAACACCGCTATTCAGTACTCGCGCGACAACACAGCTGACAAGAACTCGCGCGACAACACAGCTGACAAGAACTCGCGCGACAACACAGCTGATAAGAACTCGCGCGACAACACAGCTGATCAGAACTCACGCGACAACACCGCTATTCAGTACGCGCACGACAACACCGCTATTCAGTACTCGCGCGACAACACAGCTGACAAGAACTCGCGCGACAACACAGCTGACAAGAACTCGCGCGACAACACAGCTGATAAGAACTCGCGCGACAACACAGCTGACAAGAACTCGCGCGACAACACAGCTGATAAGAACTCGCGCGACAACACCGCTATTCAGTACGCGCGCGGCAACAACACCCGCTTTAGAGTTTTGCAGCTCTTTTTCATCGCCGCTTCTAACAGCACACTCCATTTCCGCATTACTGGATCTGTAGCGACACAAGACCGCAAGGGATGATGGTCAAGCATGGGCTGATGGGAATGGTAGTTTTCGCTACCTCCCGTTCGCTTCATTCGCCTGAGCAAATTTTCTCAGAAGACCTATAGTTTTACCGAGTCATGCGACTACGGTAATATTGAAAAATTAATATTGCGGTATGACGGTATCTATCATACTATCATATAATATCAATGATCTGTTACTTTATGAAAAATAAATGTATAGTTTGCATCAAACAAAAATGAAGCATTGCAGTAAGAAATATTTATTTTGTACTGCTGTTTTATATGCATGTCAATTTAATAAATAATATTTCTGCTACAAAACGAACAAAAGATTATAATAAATAATTAATTTCAAGGCTGAAAGCTGCAAAGCAGTCATCAGTAAATAAATTAAAAAATAATATACACCTCAAAAAAAGAATAGACAAAAGAAAGTAAGTAAAGTCTCACTATCACTCTTTAAAAGTTTTGGTTTCAGTTTGTGTCAATTTAAATGTTCAGTCTGAGCTGATCTTCATTTTCTGTGTTAGTGGAAAAGCAGGCGAGTCAGCCGATCCAATATATGAGCAGGCAGAGCAGGATTCTTGCGGTGACCACCGGCGCAATACCGCTGTTTGTTATGATGAGCCGCAGTTTCAGTGTAAACTTAGTAAAGGCAAGCTTCTTTGGCGATGATACAGTATTAGATTTGACTTTTAGCTGACATTTGCGCTGATTATGCAGTGAATGCAACGCAACGAGATTCGGGCACCTTCTCTGAAAAGCACGTACTCGATTGATCTCAGCTGGCAGATCTATATCCATCACGTGTCATGATCGCTCTCATCTGCGCCCTCAACTTTAGGTGGGGTTTGCAAACCTGCATGCTTTAAGTTTTTACTCTTCAGCCGTTTGTATTTCCCGTGGTCATTAAAGCTCCTTCCCTGTCATCTGACAGTGGAATACCTTGAGTGATTGACAGCTAATATGAACCAATATAGCGGCAGGGAAGAGCGATTCAGCACGTTTTTACAAAAAAATCAAAGCAGGTCGCACTACAACCATTATCTGCAGTCGCACTAATGCGCCCAAATATATTATGAGGTCGCATAGATTTATTTTCGGGCGCATATGCGACCAAAATGGTCGCAATTTCGAGCCCTGTACTATATAGAACGTACTTTTCTAACGGCCGAGTAATACGTTTAAACTCAAATGCAGTACCTACTGAATAGTAAGCAGTTTCGGACGCAGCCATCGGCTACTAGCACAGACCTATTGCTGTTACTCCGGTCGAAAAAAAAAAAAAAGCCAAATAGCCTTCTTAACACGTTCCTTGGGAACAGCAAGACATTTACACGCCACTTGAGTCACCCAGTGATAGAAATGTGGACCAAGGCTGTCTGTAGCGGCTCAATGTTACTGTCAATCCAATGCATATGAACGCAGAGTGCAAATGTGCGTCAACCTGACCTCAAGCCGTGGACCACTCAAAGGAAAGACCTGCAACAGGAGAGGCGGCTTTCTCTGTAATCTCCACTAGCTTTACTCTGCGGCTGTCATCCAATCCCACAGGTCACGGCTGGGGCAGGGCACAGGTGTCACGGGGTCTGTTGCCATGGACTCAAAGAACACATGTTTTTATATAGACAGGAGACGAGTGTGAGTGTGCACTTGTGTGTTGATGTTGTGGAAAGGGCAGCGTCATGAGAATGTTCCTGATTGAACTGGGCTTCCGTGTGTGTGCGTCTGGAAAAACGTAAAAAGCCTGAACGCAAACGTGTCAGCTCTGGTTAAAATGCTTTCTCTGTGTATGTGTGTGTGTGACTGTGTGTGCATGTGTGTGAGTGTGTGTGTGGCGGGCTGTCATTCGTTCCAAGCCGTTCCCCATGGCCACTGGCTGTTTTAAGTGACAGGCCATCAGCGCTGAGGTCACTGGGTGAAATGAGAGGTGCAACCGAGGCTGAGTGTAAGACTTCACAGAAAGCCGTACAATGATCAGAGTGCAGTGTGAGGGGAATGTGACACACTAAGACGGACTCGTATTGTGACATAAAACTAGCTTTTTACATTTTTTGAGGGGAGTAAAATGAAGAAAAGGTACTTGATGGAGAATATACTCTGTATTCCTGTCACACTTTCCAATACGGTCTCATTAGTTAACCTATTTACTAACGTGAACTAATAATGAACAATACTTGCACAGCATTTATTAATCATAGTTCAACATTTACCAATGCATTATTAACATCCAAATTCAGGCTTGTTAACATTAGATGCACTGTGAGTCACAGTAACAACTGTATTTTCATTAACTAATGTCACTGTAATAACTGTATTGTTCATTGTTTGTTCATAATACAACTAGTTGAGAAGTGTTACCTGTATTCCACATGCCAGATCCACTCTTTAACATGTTGCAACACAATGTTGAGTCAAATACTAGCCGGCAAAAACTAGCCGGCAGCTAGCTTTCTGCAACTCTCACATGGTCGCCCACTGAAGCTAAGCAGGGCTGCGCCCGGTCAGTACCTGGATGGGAGACCACATGAGAAAGCTAGGTTGCTGCCGGAAGTGGTGTTAGTGAGGCCAGCAGGTGGCGCCCAACCTGCGGTCTGTGTGGGTCCTAATGCCCCAGTATAGCAACGGGGATGCTATACTACTCAGTGAGCGCCGTCTTACGAATGAGACGTTAAACCGAAGTCCCGACTCTCTGTGGTCGTTAAAAATCCCAAGATGTCCTTCGAAAAGAGTAGGGGTTTAACCCCGGCATCCTGGCCAAATCTGCCCACTGGCCTTTGTCCATCATGGCCTCCTAACCATCCCCATATTCCAATTGGCTTCATCGCTGTCTCCTCTCCACCAATCAGCTGGTGTGTGGTGTGCGGTCTTGGCCAAAATGGCTGCCGTCGCGTCATCCAGGTGGAAGCTGCACACTGATGGTGGATGAGGAGATCCCCCCATTGTGTGTAAAGTGCTTTGAGTGCCCAGAAAAGCGCTATATAAATGTAAGGAATTATTATTATTATTATTATTATTATTAAATATGGACAAACCCAGCCACAGGGTTAAAAAGTGTCATTTTAGTTGATTTTTTTTAATTAACCCATCTTTAAGGTTTGACCATACTTGACCCAAAATTGGTTTATGACAATCCAACATTTTTAGAGTGTAGTTGGTGATGACACATTGTAAAGAAACCCTACACAAGTCGATCTGTAGTCCAAAACTGTTGTACTGGGTGTTTCGACACTGTTTAAGCCTGGTTTATACTTCTGCGTCAAGTGACTGGCATAACCCACGGCGCATGCAACACGCGTGGCTGTGCATTTATACTTCTGCGCGCCGTCTCTGTTGGTCTGCATTAACACTTCTGAAACGCTAGTTGGCAGTGAGGTGTAAATGTTCCTCTGCGTTGAGTTTCTTCACTGCTGTTTTGCTTTTCCTGAACACTTCCGGGATGTACAAGTGGCTCAAACTCGCTCATTTTGAGGCAGGATTCGGCGGACGTGCAACAACTTTAACTATGAGGTAAACACAAAACAAAACTTTCCATCCGGAGCTCCTTCACGGGACTCCACACTTGTAAACAATCGCTCCATCAGGCTCACACCATTCATGCGGCTCTCTGTCCCGCCCAGACTCGTCAGCGTTACCAAGCCGACCAATCACAGAGCTTGCGCTACGCGTCAGCGACGCCGACGGCCACAGCGAAGGGCTATGCGTCAGCGCCGCAGCATACGCCGGCGTTTGACGCTGAAGTATAAATCAGCCTTAAATTACAGCATTATATAGTTGCTAGGTGTTTCCAGTTTGTTGCAATGGCATTGTTTGATGGTTGCTAGGGTACTGAGATAAGCAGGTTATTACTGGCAAAACTGTTGCTCTATCTCTTCAAGATTGGGAGAACCAGACTGAGGGTATACTGTGAACACATGGCTTAATGAGGGACCAAACAAGGCACAGGTGAGCGTAATAAAGTAGCAAATGAGCAACTACAGAAACAAACATACAACAGGAACAATGGAAATAAAGGGAGCAAAAAACATGTAGACCTGTTAGCAACCAAATAGAATTTTCAAGTCAGGTCTAAAATCCAGCAATCAATAGTTGCCAGGTCTTCCAGTTTGTTGCAATAGAATTGTTTGTTGGTTGCTGGGGCACTAAGAGAAGCAAGGTATTATTGGCAAAACTGTTGCTTCGTCTCTCTCTGAGATTTTCACACTCATTTAATTGTCCACCAGGCAAAAACTGTATGAGAAAAGCAATGGCCCGCCTCAAAAATATATGCAGCTTGAAAAATCAACACAAATTTGTGCTGGACGCGAGTAGCAGGGATTCACTGTAACCCACAGGCACATCAATGAGCCGTCACAGTGTTGAGAACATGCAAGCACTTTTCTCAGCCCTCTCACCACAGTAATGCACGGTTATTTAAATAGAGCTGTCACACTTGGTGTGTCATGCATCAAAATGGCCCCCCGGGGAACACAGGAGAGCCTGTCTGACCTTTACCCTTGCTGCCACTCAGCCAATCAGTTAAGTGTGCCGCCTCATATGCCGCGGCGTCATGAGAGTGTTCCGATAATGTTCGATGAAGGGGAAGTCCTGACCTTACGGATGCAAAAAGCAAGATTTGTTTTTTAGTCTGCATGGTAATCAGGAGAGGAGGAACGGTAGTTGATGCATTCAACAATTAGGCTGCCAGAACGATGATGTAACAAAACAAATGTTGCTAATATTAGTCAATATATTTGTGCATGTGTTCATTTCTGATATTTACAGCATAAATGAGCATAACAAATCTTTCTTTTAAGCTAACATTTTAAAAGGAGGAGGTCCGGTGTCCTGCATTTTACCTTTAACCCTAATCAAACACACCTGAACAAGCTAATTAAGGTCTTACTAGGTATACTTGAAACACCCAGGCAGGTGTGGTGAGGCAAGTTGAAGCTAAACCCTGCAGGGCACCGGACCTCCAAGAATGAGATTGGTGACCACTGATATATATTAACCTTTTAAGGCCCAAGGTGTTTTTTTACATGTATTTTTTATTTCTCTTTGCTGTTTGGGCTTATTGGAACCTAATTATAATAAAAATCTAAGTATCATCTTTTGATATGATGTAGTTTTGGTAGAAAAATGAGGTCCATATATGTTGACTTTTGGTCTGAATTTCCATAAAACACTTTTTCCTGACTCTTTTTTAATGCATTAATAACACATACATATATTTTGAACATGTTTTGAATACCAGCGAGTATGAGAGTAAAATAAAAATAATAAAAATGTAATAAAATAATTAAATGAATGAAAAGAAAAAAATCATACAAAATTAAAATAAAATATAAAAATACAAATAAATAAAAATAAAATATTAAAATAAAATAAAATTAAGTAAATTAAAATAAATAAATACATATATTAAAAAAAATTATAATCAAATATTTAATAAGTTAACATTTGAAAAAAATAAAATAAAAACATTGAGGACGATATAAGTGTTAAAATGCAAACTTGTTTCTGCATTTTAGCCGACAAAAAAAAAAAAAAAAATGATGATGAATTGTCTTCTCTGCAAAACTTTATTTACAACATCTGTGGTCTCGGTGTTTACCTCTTTCTAATGCAAAACCAGAATATCACCAGATATCTTTTGCAAACATTTTTGGTGCCACATTAGCTTAATAAACAGCAACCTATTTTTTTTATTGTTTCCAGTCTCTTCATTTCTCTCGCTCTCTCTCTCTCTCTCTGCCCGTGGCTCGAGGGCCATATTCCTGGCTCGTTACTAGGTTTCACAGACAGTATAATTTCAGCCTGACACCGCCTCAAACGAACGGCTGTCAAGCCCTAGCGCCGCCGTGGGGGAACTCATGGGACGTCGTCTCAAAAATGTCACTTTCCCACTTGCCAGCACAAAAAAAAAAAAAAAAGTAAAAGAAAATGAAAGCGAAAAAAAAAGCAGCACAAGGCCTGGGAAGCACAGTTTAAACCATGACAGGAAAAATGGACAGCGTTTTGGGAGAAAGAAAATTGCATGTGTGTGTTTTTAAGGTGCGCTGTCCCTAAGAGCTTCACTTAAAATAATGTAGTGAAGTGCTGGTGTGAGAATGACTAGTGTTTGCTGTATTTCAGGCCTCTGTATTGTGTTTGCACAAAAACAAGTGCTGTTCACCACATTTCACTGCGTAAATGTGTTCAAATAGATGCATTTAATATCTAATGGAAATGCATTAGTGTTTAAATATACGGTTATCAAATTAAAACACTTTCACAGCAACAAGACACCATGAGCAGAAGTGTGCAGGGGGTAAAATAAGTGTAAACTTGTGCTCATAAAAACATCATAAAGCAATTTAACAGGATTAATACATATTTTATAGTATAATGCTTTTATTTAATTTTATATAACACGCAATTAAGTGTTTAAAAACAACTACAACATTACTGTAGGATTTAAGCTGAAACATTGCTGTCATCTTTTAAAATATACTTTAAAAATAAGTTTACTATAGGTAACTATTTATAGGGGGCGAGGCAGTGGTGCAGTAGGTAGCGCTGTCGCCTCACAGCAAGAAGGTCGCTGGTTAGAGACTCGGCTGGGTCAGTTGGCATTTCTGTGTGGAGTTTGCATGTTCTCCCTGTGTGGCTTTACTCTGGGTACTCCCAAGTCCCACAGTCCCAAGACATGCGGTACAGGTGAATTGGGTAGGCTAAATTGTCCGCAGTGTATGAGTGTGTGTGTGGATTATTCCCAGAGATGGGTTGCGGCTGGAAGGGCATCCGCTGTGTGAAAACGTGCTGGATAAGTTGGCGGTTCATTCCACTGTGGCGACCCAGGATTAATAAAGGGACACATAACTAACACGCTGGATTTGAGTCAATGGCTCGGTCTATTTCAGTTCCTCAATAGCAAAGCACCCTAATGCACCTTCCTACAACACTATTTTAGACTGGAACACCCATGAATCCACAAAGTGGCGCAAATGGATTTGCTAGTTAAAAAACATGGCGCAAAATGTGAAAAATAGATTTGCGCTGGTCTGAAAATAGCAACAAATGATGCCAAACATGTGTGTGAATGAGTGTTTGTGGATGTTTCCCAGAGATGGGTTGTGGATGGAAGGGCATCCGCTACGTAAAAACATACAGGATAAGTTGGCGGTTCATTCGCTGTGGCAACCCCGGAATAATAAAGGGACTAAGCCGAAAAGAAAATGAATGAATGAATGAATTTGCTAACATTTGTTAGGTGGTTTTGGATTGAGGTGCTTGTGGATGTTAAGTGAAGAACGGCAGAGGGAAACATTGCATTTGCTAAACTAACGGATTACTATAATAGCAAACATTACAACCCATGCTCATTATGGATATGTATCCAGGTCTACATTTCTGGGGAGAGCGAAATACGCATGTTATAAGTGTACGCTTTTTATAATCTCAAATGTCTCTCACGCCTGCTATTCTTACATAAACCACCAGAGGGCGCAACATACAATTTCCCTGATCTGGCCGATTAAACCACCCATCTCCTTCCTTAAACCCAACCGATAGTGTTTTCAAAAGTAATCCAAAAAACAACAAGGCTGTGTGATATCACAAAGTTGTCAGCCTGTTATTTATTTATTTCATTTTCATTAAACCTGGTTTCTGGAACCATTCTTAGCTGGACTTAAACCCCGTCATCGCGGCCAACTCCACTCTGCATCCCAAGTACGCCAACGTACACGAAGAGCAACTGCGCATACAAGCAACACAGGAAAAGCCGTCTGTATGAAAGTAGGTGGTCAGCTGGTAACACAGGAAGGAACAGAAGCCATCGGCAGCCTCATGCTGGCATGTAGTGTTCGTTTTAGAGACGAAATGCAGCCATACATACCTCAGGCTACATAATTCATGCTCTCCAGAAATGTAGACAGGGGTACGTATCCACAATGAGCCTGTGTTGCTTTTTATAAAGTGTGATTATGAAAAAAGCTGAATGATTTCGTTGTTACCATTAGAGCCTGGCTATATTCACACACTATTGCCACACAACTGTGCTTAAACCAGCCTGATCTCACGAGAAAATGTAAGTATTTGACGTTTTGCCAGTTTAGTGGCTAATTCGTACGAATTCGTACGAGTTCAGTCATACGAAATTGTACGATTTTTAAAAGGAGGCGTGGCACCTAACCCCACCCCTAAACCCAACCATCATTGGGGGATAAGCAAATCGTACTAAATTGTACAAACTAGATTGTACGAATTCATACGAATAAGCCACTAAATCGAAAAGTTACGAATTGTCGTGAGATTGTGTTGGTTTAAACCCCTTATGAATGTCATTTTTGCATAATAGGTCCGTTTTATAGACACAAAGAATAATAACCTGAACTGGATTAAAAGAGCGCAGCATTTTAGAGCAAAAAAAAAAACCTCAACTCAGTGGTTACCTTGACTTTTTCCATCTTCTCCAGCATGGTTTCAGGTGTGTGTGTGTGTTAACCCACATACCTGCATGTGTGTTTCTGGTGATGTGTTGGGGCTAGTACGCTGACTATGAAGGATCTTGAATCAGTAGAGTGTGAAATCATAGGAAAGAAAGGCCTCCCCTCCCCCTTATTCCTGCCTAAAACAGACGTCTGGGAATAATGACCTCAAACTTGCCCCAGGGGCGCGAGATGATGATGTCACCGCGAGGACAGAATTAGAAATAGGTTAACGGCAAGTGGTTAACCCTCATTGTTCCAGCAGGAAAGGCACAGTGCCTCTGGTAATCTGCCGAACGAGGCGTGCAAGTCCCAAAATGCATTCTCAACATCTGTTAGACCTCTTTCGATTAAAGTTATTCCAGTTTATTCCAGTTTAATGTGCAGAGGCATCAGTAAGTAAGCCATGTGTATCTTGATTTCCTCCAAGTGTAAAAACCGTGACTTGTTTGGTGGCCTCGTGGTGGGTTGTTTGACCAGTTTTATACCTTTAATAAGTAGTTTAAATTCAGTGTTAATAATGTTGTTTGCTTAATTCAGCAACCTGACATATTTTATGTATTGCATTCTGTATATAATCGAGCATGTTGAATGATAATCTAGTCGCTAAAGTCAAGCTGATGGCTTGATCAATGCAAAAAAGGTATATGTTAGTCACTGTGGCGCAGTGGTTAGCACGATTGCCTCACAGCCAGATGGTCAATGGCTCGAGCACTGTCTGGGTCAGTTGCAAGGTTATTGTAACGAAGGGGCTGACACAGAGGGATCCATTTGCAGTATATTTATTGAACACAGTTTAATAAAGACAAGCACACAGATGTAATGCGAGTGCGAACTCACATCAACCACAATAGTGTTACGTAGCAGGGTTGAAGGCAGGTAATCACAGAATGAGAGTTCAGGCATGGGTCTGAGGCAGGCGGCGAATAACAAGGTCGGTGATCAGGCTAGAGTTTAAGGCAGGCGGCTTGGATCAAAGACGATAATCAGGCAGAGAAACAAGGCAGGCGGCTGGCAGGACGAGGTCGAGGAACAAGGCAAGGTAAGGTAAGGTAAGGTAAGCACCAGGAAAGCAGGCAGTGTAGAGAAACACTCAGTAGTGCTAGCCGGGGCAGAACAAGACTTCGCAATGACTGAGTGTGTGTGTGCTGCTTATAAGCGCGAGCGTGGGTGACCAGGTGGAAGCGCTTCAGGTGTGCAGGCTATCAGTGTAAGTGGATGATGTAATTGCTAATAGTCCGGGAATGGTGACCTCTGCTGGCCAGCGAGGGGAATGACTGGGACTGAGTCGGTGACAGATATAATAGTTTTGGATTTTTCATTAGTTTTAGTTTCTATTTCGTTTTGACTTTTTGTTTTCAATTTCAGTTAGTTTGAATTAGTTTTAGAGGTAGATTTCTTAGTTTTTTATTAGTTTCTATATTTGTCTTTGTTTTAGTTTAGTATTTGTTAGTTGCATTGTTGCATTTTTTTTTCTAAATGAGGATATTTGTTAGGTGCAAGATTTAAAATCAACAGGATAAATATTGAATAATAAAAACTCAGTCATACATTTTTTGAAACCTGTATTCAGAGAACACATGAACACTATCACTACCATCTACCCACCCTCAAATTCAAATACAACAGCCAACAAGACAGCAGCCGCAAGTACAATATGTGTGCAAGGCTGCTTCTGAGGTTAGACACACAGTAGTGATGGGCAAGGCCAGATTAACCAATGGGCATTGGGCACAAGGGCCCGATCGCGCTTAGATTTTGCCTGCTCTTCATCACGAGGAAGACAAGTAGGAATCATTAATAATTGTGTGTATATGGAAGACTCCTAGAACTGGATTGGAGAGGTGTTATCCAAATCATGTGCATTATAAGTTTGTAGAAGTTATACATTAAAAATACCCTTAAATATAAATTTTAGTACTGCTTCAGTGAACTTGAACAAGTATATTAAAAATTCATTAATTACCCCTAGTTGTATTACTAATTTTTTTTTTCAAAGTGTGCTTTAAATGCTTTAAAAATAAGTTAAATCTTTGTAGACTAGAAAAAAATGTAGTGTATATAATTTATTTAAAAAATGTGGGCAATACATTATAAATTAATTTTATTTAACAACTATTATATGTATATATACACAACTATCTTATTTTTTAATTCAACTATGGGGTGCGGCTATAGGGGGCCTACAAGACATTGTGCCCAGGGGCCTCTGAATTATTCATTCGGGTCTGGTGATGGGAATTTCAGATTTTTAATGCGGATGTTAGGTCTCAACATTAGTAATCAGCAATAGTAATTTCAGTCAGTGAAAACATCACCATGATCTGAAAAATATCTTACAAGTTTTGCAACCCGACTGAATCATGACTCACTCATGACTCACTTATTTAAATTCCATTACGATTATCTGTTATGAAATAAACTTACGTTTTTCACCACATCCTCTCATTTAAGCCCTCGGTTTACAGAGTGAATGTGTGTATTTCCAAGAGTGTATGGATGTTTCCCAATGTTGGGTTGCAGCTGGAAGGGCATCCGCTGCGTGAAACATATGCTGGACAACTTGGCGGTTCATTCTGCTGTGACTAAGCCGAAGAGAAAATGAATGGTATGTATGGTAGTATTTTCTTTCTGCTGTCATACAGTATACATGATCAGACATATTTCATTAGCTCTAATTGGTGCGGTTTCATCTCTGATTGTTCTAGTTAGCATACAAACTCCAGAACCACAAAAAAAAAAAAAAAAAAAACAGTGCTTAGGAGAAAAGCTCCACTAATCGTCTTCATGGTTTCTCACTCATTGTTCCTCTGCTTATACTGGATCCCATACAAGCAACTCGCATTCAGTTCCAGAAAAGAGAGAATGGGGAGGAGAAATAACCGCGTATTTGGCAACTGTTTTTTTTCTTCGCCCGAGTCCACAGATATAGGCCGGCTATTGCTGAGATGTTAGAAGGATCGGACGAGAAAAAAAAAAAGCAGAGAGCTGGGCAGAAAGAGGAAGGTTTGTGTTTATCAGAGAAGCGGCAGGCCTGGCGTCGGGCCGTTGTCCATGGCTTAAAGGATGTAAATGATGGGGGCATGGTGGGCGCCTGGTCCAGTGCGGCTGGCGGACAACCAGGAGAGGTAGTGCTGAAGACACTGGGATCAGGCAGCACCCATGTGTGTGTGTGTGTGTGTGCTTAGAGAGAGTGCTTTGTAGTGAGGCCAGGCATACTGTAGGGATAGAAGACAAACACACACCTGCTCCAACACAATGTGAAACGTTGTACATCCCCACAGAATTACATGCTGCTTGAACCCAAATGATTGGGAATATTGTGCTGTATTCACATCCGTGTGAAAAAGAAGTGTGGTTTAAGTGTATTCAGTGTGCACTTGTGTTTATTGAACTGTATGTACTAGGGATGGAAAGATTAACCGATATGTATCGATACGCGGTCATGCGCGTGCACGATGCGAGTGCAACGGTTGAGCAGCAGAGGATGAATGAAATTTTGGAAGCAAATTGAGATGCATCGGTTTTTGCGAGATGCATCGGTTTTTCCAAGATACAGCTTATATTTTTAATATAGAATGTATTTTTTATTTATTAACAAGTGTTTTCAACCTGTTTTTGGCACATAATTTAATCGACCTACATAAAGTAAGCCTTAGCAACGGATTTGCGGATGTGCACACTTTCACTATAACTCAGTGTATCAGGTTTGCGGATGAAGCTAGTGGTGCGCCCTCAGAAAGCGCGAGAAGCAAAACAAACATTTTATTTGATTAATTTGACCACCTCGCAGCAAGAAGATTGCTGGTTTGTTATATTTTTATTAGCCTGTTGTTTACAGTGACAGTGATGTTTCAAAGCAGCATAACACTGCTAGTTCACCACCTTAAGCTTTGAATATTCAGTGGCACAATATATCTTTGTAAAACTTGTTTTGATAGTTGAAAAGTTAAATCACAATTCTTGTTGTGCAATGGTAATCCTTTATGTTGAAAGAGTGCAAATATATATATTTTAATATATATTGCACTTATACATTATGTTTATCTTGAAAATACTTAAATAATATGTGCTATAGGTTCTAAAATGGCCCTCTACTGTAAACTGACACTCTGGCTCTGAGAGAAAAGCCAGTTTGTAAAAAAAAGTCTTGGTTTTGCTTGGTTTATAAATAATCAAACTCATTCAATGGCACAGCATCCTCTTTCACATCATCTCATAAACTTGATCTAATTAGTTAGTGCTGAAATATCGCATCGTATCGTGATATGGGTGTGAATCGTATCGTGTTGCATCGCAATATGTCACAAATGTATCGCTAATATATCGGATCGTATTCTTTGTATCGAGATGCGTATCGGATCGGCATTATAGCTTAGATGCCCAACCCTAGTATGTACGCCTGTACAGAATATGTAAACTGTCACTGTTTCACAGGACAGTATTCAGTATATGCAGTGTTTATACAAGTCAGGTGACAGTTTAAACCCTTGAGTGAACGATCCTTTTTCCCCAGTATTGTGACGTACATGCAGCTAAAACAATGCTGAAATTAGAAAACAATGCGGGGAGGTGCATGATTTCGTCTTTGTACATCCACAGGATGTATAGCGATACTCAAACATCTGTAAACATAAAAGGAATTAAAGGATTAAAATGTTACAATGGGGCGAAGCAGTGGCGCAGTAGGTAGTGCTGTCGCCTCACAGCAAGAAGGTCGTTGGGTCGCTGGTTCGAGCCTCAGCTTAGTTGGCGTTTCTGTGTGGAGTTTGCATGTTCTCCCTGCGTTTGCGTGGGTTTTCTCCGGGTGCTCCGGTTTCCCCCACAGTCCAAAGACATGCGTCACAGGTGAATTGGTTAAGCTAAATTGTCCGTAGTGTATGAGTGTGTGTATGGATGTTTCCCAGAGATGGGTTGCAGCTGGAAGGGCATCCGCTGCGTAAAAAAAAAAAAAAAAAAAAAGTTAAAGCTGGATAAGTTAGCGGTTCATTCTGCTGTGGCGACCCCGGATTAACAAAGGGACTAAGCCGACAAGAAAATAAATGAATGAAAATGTTACAATAATTATTATTTTCTGCATAAATATAAAAACCACTGCTTCCGTGCTTTCTTTACCTCGGGGGGCTTTTTTCAGCTTATTCATAACAATCTGTATTGGTATAATGTTTTTATTAGCATTATTATTTATATTTTGTTTTAGTAAAAACAAGTTTACTAAAACAGTTTTGGAGACGTCTGAATCACGATATGAGGCATAAGAACAGGACATGTGTTTGGACAGAACCACAACAAAACTTCATTATTATTATTGTTAATTTTTTCACTTGCTTGAAACTAAAACTGAATCTAGAAATAGAAAATAACAAACAAAATTAAATATGTAGGCTAATGGATGTCTTCAGTGGAGTTTCATCATCCCCAAAAGTAAAGGAGTAATGAGAAAAAGTAAAGAAGAGAAAGTAAAGAGGAAGATTGAAGGAGGCTCATTCTTTATCCTCGCACTGCGCTGTTTTCTCGCGAGTGAAGCATTCTTCACTTACAAAGTCTGTCATGTAAAGAGCAAATGTGTCATGGCGCAATGCAACTGATTCTTAAAGGGAATGAGAGATTATACTCTGATTGGTTGAATGCACGTTATGCTCAAAACACACCCAATAACTCATTAAGAGAATAGGCACAACCCTGTTTGAGCATGCGCCGGGCCACAAACTGTATTTTTCAGTCCTTTAAATAGCAAAAGTGGATTCGGACACACCCTAGATCAGTGGTTTCAGCAAGTACCACCTTAGAAAAAAATTGTCTCTCCAAGTACCAACATAATAATAATAATATTGAAGTACAGTAGCATAGTAGACCTAATTTAGTAAAAAAAATAAAATAAATAAAAAAATAACGTGGCAGATTAATTCCTCTCATTAAGAATATTTATTATTGTCAGCCACTTTAAACGTTATAAATAGTTTAGACATTAACGCTGTACTATGCTTACAGAAAAAAATAAACAAAAAGTCAACGTTTAAATTAAAATGTGCTCTTAAAACTTAATTAAAATGGCACTGTTCTTAAAAAAATAAAAAGAAAACTGCTGTACTTAAATCTAAAGTATTAACATAGTAGTAGCCTATTCCTCAAAACCTGGAAATGTTCTGTTTACCCCATTAATATAGGCTATATTCTCATGCATAAACTTTTTGTGAAATTTTTAAATATACAAATTCGTATATATACATGCAACATGTGTCAGAAAAGCAAGTGATTAAACTACCTGTCAACATTGGGATATAAAAATACAGGATACGCCCTAACAACTGTTACAAAACTTGGAGAATACCAATAGAATACATAACAAACATTAGAACATTGTACATACAATAAAAGGTTTAGCCCACTAAAATTAATTTATTAATCAGATCGGTGTTATCAAACGAGTCAAAGGGTTAAAAGTGTGTTCGTTGTTTTACTTCCTCCGCGTTTCACTAGAAGGAAGCCTACGTACCACAGTTTGAGAACCACTGCCCTAGATCATTAAAATAGAGCCCATAGACTGATGCATTCTTAGCAACTTCTTCAGACATGTTCAGTTTTTCAGAGATGTTAGTCTTGATGTATTGGTGTTTGTAGCTCCGCCCACTTTTGGAAAGAGCTCAATCTCATTTAAATTTAAAGCGACAGTCACTACAACTCCAGAATTTGGAGTACAGCCTAAAAGGAGCAGTTTAAAAGAGTTATGCAAAAATTTGGTATATCAAGTTGAAATTAAAAAAAATAAATAAAAAAAAATAAAATAAAATTCACACGTAGTGACTTAGTTTACATATTGTATTGACCTTATTTTAAAATGCGGAAGTTCGCCTGTTTTCGCGATTGTCTTAGAACGTCCGATTCAGTCGCCTATATGGGAGAAATGACAAGGAATAATAAACAGCTGAAAACGGTCAAACTACTAACTCAACAAACAAATGTTTGCATGACTATACAGACCAAGTAGAATAATATAATAAGAAAATATCAAATTGCAACATCAAGCAGCGTAATGAGAAGTTTTTAACGTCAAAAAATGAATGGAAGTGAATGAGACCGGCTCGTCGGCGGAGAATAAGGTGGATGATAGGGTGGGTAATAACAGCATCTAAACCACAGGTGTCAAACTCAGCTCCAAAAGGGCCGCAGCTCTGCACAGTTTATTTCCAACCCTAATTAAACACACCTGATCAAACTAATTGAGTCCTTCAGGCTAGTTTGAAACCTACAGGTAAGTGTGTTGGAGCAGGGTTGGAACTAAACTGTGCAGGGCTTCGGCCCTCCAGGAATTGAGTTTGACACTCTTGATCTAAACACACATGCCATTCCCTTTGGCCATGACAACTGCGTTAAACATCATTATTTCACATTTTACACCGTTTGCAGGCGAAGTGAAAACGGGATGTCCTTATGACACATTTACAGTAAGATATTGTATTTTTGGTCTAAGTAATTGCTAATAGGTGTACTTTGGTGGACTTTTTAAAAGATGAATCAGCAGATGTCCACCTACAATTAAAGCATCAATCGTTGTGCTCTGACTGGAATCTTTTGGGCGGCAGATTAATGTAAACACAGACATCTGATACGAGGTGAAGTGTAAAACAAGCGGGCCACATGCAAAATATGCAGTGCTGGTGGCGCTCCAGGAATGTAATTGAGAGCCACAGCACTAGTCGAAACTGCCAGTTGCTAGTAAAATGAATTGCTTCTCAATCCTGTTCCTGGAAAATGATCAACACCGCTACACATTATTTATTTATTTATTTTTAGACTCCTGATTCAGATTATAAGCTTGCTTGAAGAGACTCTTGAGTGAGAAATGAATCGGCCAGATAAGGGTGACATGCAAAGTGGGTTTATTTCTTATTGTGTGTAAAATTAGCATTGTAGTTTAATAAATCTGAAAATCAAAGACATGTGTCAGTAATAACTCATTCTAATTCAAATTATATTGTGTTGGAATAAATGTGTACATTTTCTTAAATCAAAAATGTAGATTTATAATATTAATATAATATTAATTAAATCATTTTATTGTTAATGTACAGTGAAACCGATGAATCCATGGTGAGGTAAGTGACGTTATAAAGTACACTGCTGTTACATTTGAAGAAGTACCCGGCTTGTGTCCTCGAGTCCTCGGGAGTTCGTTCTTCCAAGTCTGAACTTGGCAAGTCTGAACTTCCAAGGACGCAATTAAGTGCGAACTTTGCGTACTTGGTATTGAGAAACAGCCTTTGCCGTCCTCTGAGAAAATACGGTCGCCAAGCAACGACAAACAAGGGCGAGCGCAAAAGCGCGTGGAGAATGGGGAAGGACGCAAACGACCCTCGCACTTTTAGACGCTACAAGCGGCCCATAAAGCAGTAAAAAGTAAAGAACTTCATTCATACCGATAAGATATTTGGGGAAATTATTAACTTACCTGATATTTTAAGAATTCTGGCGGGGTAAAAGTGGCCCTTCTTGTCTAGTCATCTGACCAGTTTCTATATTCCTGTCTTCTGGGTTTAATTTATCCGCAGACACACAGACAAAGTTAACACATTTGACGGCCTCGACAGCAAATTATGTCTCCTCAAAAAAAGTATATGAGAGCGTAGATTTCATTTGACACGGTCACGTCTCACAAACGTAATACATATGACCGCCGTGGCCACCGCTGAGGCGAGCATTTGCGCTCTTCAGATGACCTGCAGACTCGCGAGAAAAAGGTAAAATTTTGCTTAGTCCAGGGGTGTCCAAACTCGGTCCTGAAGGGCGAAGGTCCTGCTTGCTTCAACTGCAAAGCCATATGAGCTTGATTAGCTGGTTCAGGTGTGTTTGATTATTGGCGCTAAACTCTCCAGGACAGTGGACTGTTGGACACATGTCTAAAGTGAGGACAATTTATACTTTGTAAATCCCAGTAACAGAAACACTTTTGAAATAAATAAATAAATAAATAAAAATATCCCATGACTTACATCACTAGTATATGGCTGGCAATGCCTTCATAAACGTAAATAGTGTAACATACATTACAAATCTGCAAAATTCAATGTTATATATAAATGCACATGCTGTATATGTACTTATAAATATATTGATGTATAGTCATCATAAATGCATCATTTAAATAAGCAGAACTGAAATTAATTAGTTGTTGTACTGCTTCATCTTTATCTCGTAATTCTCATATTATTGACTTTTGTCTCACAATCTTAGATTAAAAAAAATAAATTAAAAAAAAAAACATTTGACAAGGAATCCTGTCATCCTCAGATTAAAAAAAAATTGTTTATACACTCACCGGCCACTTTATTAGGTACATCTTACAAGTACCAAGTTGGACCCACTTTCGCCTTCAGAGCTGCTTAAATCCTTTGTGGCATAGATTCAACAAGGTACTGGAAATATTCCTCAGAGATTTAGCTCCATATTGACATGATAGCATCACGCAGTTGCTGCAGATTTGTTGGGTGCACATCCATGATGCGAATCTCCCGTTCCACCTCATTCCATATGTGCTCAATTGGATTGAGCTCTGGTGACTGCGGAGGCCATGTGAGTACAGAACTCATTGTCATGTTCAAGAAACCAGTCTGAGATGATTCACGCTTTATGACATGGTGTGTTATCCTGCTGGACTAGCCAAGATGGAGACACTGTGGTCATAAAGGGATGGACATGGTCAGCCAAAATACTCAGGTATGACACTCGTTGACACGATGCTCAATTGGTACTAATGGGCCCAAAGTGAGCCAAGAAAATACCCCCCACAGCACCACCATCACCAGCCTGAACCATTGATAATACAAAATCATAGTAATACATATTTCATTTTGTGGTTACTAATGTTTAAAACAAAAACCATAGTAAAACTATAGTTCATTTTGTGGTTTATGGTTTAATAGTTAGGCATTTAAATCACACTTTAAGCTAAATACTAGTAGCCTACCATGAAAAATATATAGTAATATATGGTGTTCTGTCATAATGGTAAGAGACATCATTCATTCATTTACTTTCTTGACGGCTTAGTCCCTTTATTAATCCGGGTTCGCCACAGCGGAATGAACCGCCAACTTATCCAGCACGTTTTTACGCAGCGGATGCCCTTCCAGCCGCAACTAAAAGGCATCAGTGATTAGAAATTAGTTATTAAAACTATTATGTGTAGAAATTATGTGTAAAAATACGTTAAACAGAAATTGGGGGGAAAATATACAGGGGGGGCTTATAAATCAGGAGGGCTGATAATTCTGATTTCAACTGCACATCACAATATAGGGGAAAAATGCAGACTTAACTAGCATTTCATGCTGACTTTAAGGTTTTCAAGTGGCATAGTGGTAACTTTTTTGACGTTTTTAATCTGCTTGTGGCCCAATTATCAGTTCTGCTTTGTATCAAATAACACAGACCGTGATGACACAAACAGTCGCAGGGCAAACAGACCTCCCTTGAGAGAACTTACAGTAGACAAGTTATTGTCACTGTGATCTGTCAGTGGACCCGAGAAGAACCAGAGGGCCTAAACCTCAAAGACAGATCAAGAAGTCTCTTCGGTCTGAAAGAGAGACCGAGCAAAAGGAGGGGGGAGGGTAGCAAGCGAACTAAGTGAAGCTGACAGAATGGCTAAAAGGAGGAGAAAAGGCTGTGAGTGTTAATTACAAACACCATGCTGAAAGAGAGAGACAGAGATGAGGAAATGGATTGAGTCAATCATGGAAGATGGCCCTATTTAAAAGGATAAAGAAGATAGGAGGTGGAAGAAAAAAACTTCAATTAGTATGAGCCATCATTCACATTGGGAGGGTGAAGAAGATGGGATAACAAGGACAATTTGGGGGTGATTTTGCCACATCAATCTAAAAAAAGAAAAAGAAAGAAAAAAGTTTGGATCTATTCACATGTGTGTATAATGAAAAAAAAAACAGCTTAAACCAGCCTAGGCTGGTTGGCTGGTTTTAGCTGGTCGACCAGGCTGGTTTTAGAGAGGTTTTGGCCACTTCCAGGCTGGTTTCCAGCCATGTCCAGCCTGGTCTAAGCTGGTCAGGCTGGGAGATGACCAGCTAAAACCAGCTTGACCAGCTTAGCCAAACTGGGAGTCCAGCCAAAACCAGCTATGTCCAGCTTAAACCAGGCTGGTTTTAGCTGGTCATTTTCCAGCCAGACCAACTAATACCAGGCTGGAAATGGCTCTAAACCAGCCTGGAAATAGCCAAAACCCCTCTAAAACCAGGCTGGTCAACCAGCTAAAACCAGCCAACCAGCCTAGGCTGGTTTAAGCTGGATTTTTCAGCAGGGAAGAAACCGTGATAATTTTATCCAAGGTCATCATACCGTCAGAATCTTACAATCAACAATCTATAAATATAACCAGCTTCTAATGGTACAAACGCAGTAATTTTATTTTTTATGGTCACACTTGTTAAAACAGTCAGCAGAAACACTTTGATTGACATTCTCACTTTGTACGTGTCATCAGAGCGGGAAAGCCCCGCCCATAAGAGACCATCTCTTCCTCATTAGCATAGGACGTTAGTCTTGTTTTTGAATCTGCCACTATACTGACACTAGAGCTGCACAATTAACCGTTAAAAGATCGCGATCTCGATTCGACCCCTAGACCAGGGGTGACCAACCCTGTTCCTGGAGATCTACCTTCCTGCAGATTTCAGTTGCGACCCATATCAAACACACCTGCCTGTAATTATCAAGTGCAGTTCAGGTCCTAATCAATTGGCTGGGTGTGTTTGATCAGGGTTGGATCTGAACTTTGCAGGAAGGTAGATCTCCAGGAACAGGATTGAGTACCCCTGCCCTAGACGATCTTAATCCAGCATTTCTATGATTCTGCCAATCATATTTTCAAGTTCAGGAGAGAAGAAAAGGCGGCTGCACGAGTCTTTTCATTGTTTTACACATGTTGCTCAGTGACATTGACACCTCCAAATGATGTTGAATGAGTCACATACTGTATTTATAAGGTATAATTCACCTAAAAATGTCATTTTTGTCTTCATAAAATGATGTTTTCGCGATCGGGAAATCACACGAGACGTGAGTTGCGGGCGGGTTTTCAGGGCAGGCGCGCGCGCTCTACTTAATGATAGACGCGCACGTCTACTTTAGTGAACAGAACCTCCATATGTTGCGAGTAACAGGTAATACAGTTGTAAATAATATTCAGTTTGTGGCACAGAGTGATCGTTTGGGAGCTGCGCGCGAAGTATGAACAAGCACTTAGCAGTCAAAATGAGACCGAAAGTGTGCACTGATCATTTCGCATTTTAGAGTTATGATTACGGCAAGCATTTGATATGTTTTTTCTTTCATAGCGAACCCACAGTTGTGCATGAAAATAAATGTTTACAATGTCAGTATAACTACTCTAGCCTATATATTGTTGAATGTAATCTGATGACAGATTGCAAGCATATATCTCAAACATAACAATTCAACATCAGAATTATTATAAGAATAGATCAATATAGAATTATTTATAGAAACCAGTAGACCTACACATAATATTATTATCGATGTTGTGCCACCTGTTTGCTTTTACCATACCTTTATTTTACATCTACAGAATCGTGAGAAAATCGTGATCTTTATTTTAAGCAAAAAAAAAAAAAAATCGTGATTCTCATTTTAGCGAGAATCGTGCAGCTTTAGCTGACACATGACAAGACAAAAACGTATTTGTTGCAGTGCATTCTCAGTTTTCTACATGTACAGAGCATCAAAGTAAACTTGGGTAATTGAGATTATTCATTTACTCTTTACCTTCCTGGACATTAAGTACAGCAGCTCTCTATTGCTGCATCAAAACTTCCCAACGAGTTCTTTTAAATGCACACAGTTTAGCATCTACTGTTGTACAATTTAATGCAAGGTTGATCCGGATACTGTAGAGGGACGTTCTGAGTGTGTGTGTGTGTGTGTTCGGAAGCCACACAAATGAAGGTCATTAACAGCTACTGAAGTCGTATCAGAGTCTTAGCTGGCGCAGAAAACGGCTTGTGATATTACTAATTAAAGTCAGTGATGCGGCGGAGACTCCTCCGTGCTGTAAACAGAAGCTCTCCCTCTCGCTCTCTCTTTCTCGACGTCGGTGGGAAATGCGATTGATCCTAATATCTTTGAAATATACACTCGCTTTCATCTCGTCAGTGCCGAGGGACATCGTCGCGAAAAGCGAAGCAGGAAAAGGGGAACAATTCCAACACATAAAATAAGATCTTGTTGCTGTATTCATCGCTATAATTAAATTTCGCTTTGATAGATTGAAGCGTTCACCTCGTTGAGCACTTTATGCGCTGTGAGAGAGCGTTTCTGATGTGTGGCGGCTCGGGTGTGAAAAGGGGGAGGGCGTAAAGTAAGAAATAAAGAAAAAATGACTTTGTTGGTATCAATTACCAGGTGACTGCTGATCAATGATAGCCGCGCCGTAATGATTTGTTGTCACGTCTTTTGAGGAATGAGCATCGCTGGGGTTTCTTTCCTCGTTTGGGGTGAGCTGTTTTTAAGAAGCGGAGAGGCTGATTGTGTTCTCTTTGCCGTGCAATTTTCCACTGATGGGCCCTGCCAACACGCCCTGTTAACACAAAAGCCCCGGCTGACACTGTGACAATTACCATTACCCCAAACACATCGCTAGCTACTCTATTCCTTTTTCTTTTTTTTCTTCGACGCTAGGATGAGAGACGGAAAGAACGGAAAATATTCTGCTTCTTAATGAAGCGTTTAGCTTTCGCCTAATGGAAACAAATGTCAGGCTTTTAGCGGGAAATGTCTGGTGTGCAGAAATGAGGAGTAAAAATACAGAAATTCTACATTTAGTAGATAATGAAGCAAACAGAAGTGCAGACGGAGGCACCTGCTCTGTTGAAAAGGTTGTTGACAGCAAATAGTGTGTACTAGAACATCGGTATGGAGGCTCGCTGTAAGAACCATCGCTGTCGAGCAATTAAACGAGAACTAACAGATGTTGTTCCTTGCCTTGAAGGTGCAAAGTGTTTTTTTTTATGATGCAGATACTTATTAGGTAGTGTGTTGGGTCTTTTTGGGATTGGGGAAGAGATGGGTTTTGAGTTGTCATTTAGGGCGTACTCACACTATGCCATCCGTACCGTGCCCAGGCCCGTTTCACAGATCGTTTGAGAAGTGTGAGTGCACTGAATCAGGCATAAGCACGGTTCACTTGGCCGGCCCTGGCCCGGTTGGAAGAGGTGTGCCTGAGCACGGTTCACTTGGGCTGAAAGCGAGACATGACTTTAAAAGGGACTGTTTCATATGGATTTATTAATCATTCTTACTGTTCAATGCACGCAAACTGCCCTAGATTATTAAAGACGCAAACTCCTCAATGCACGACAGCTCCGCACCTTCAGCAGACCTCCTCATTCCTGCAGCACGAGGGCTTTATGATTGTTTATGAGCGCTAAAAGTGGCGGATCTGTTCGGCGAAATATCTGACTGCATGTCACCGCATCCCTAAGGACTGTTTGGCGAAATATTTGACGGCATATCAAACGACTGAAACGATATAACTAGAGAAATCTCCACTGTGCCGAGCGAGAGCGCTTCTCTACTGAACAGTGCATCATTGATGACGTAAGCGTGCCCAGGCTCGATTGTATGTGAGTGCGGGCCGTCGGGGGAGACGGTTGGGGGGACAAGCATGCTTTGGCCTAGTTTGAGGCAACTGTACATAGTGTGAATGTGGCCTTAGTTGCACCCTGGGTTTGAGTAAATGGTGAGGAACTTTAAAAATAAACTTCTTGCCAACCCTGAGACATCCCAAGTTGGTAAAAGTCATTTCCGGGGGAGACAGAGTTGATTTGCGGGAGGTTGCGGGGAGAGTAGGTGCCTGAGGAGCAGGGTGGGGGGTGAGGAGTGTGGGATGGTGAGCGACAGGCCCAGATTGGCCAATCGGGAAGACCGGGAGAGTTCCCGGTGGGCCGGTCCATTTTTTTGGCTGGTGTTTCTAGCTGCTTGCATTCTCAGCAGTTGCACTTTTTTCATTTAATTATTTGTTTGACCATAGCCTCACTCTTTTTATTCATTATTTTGCCGCAGCTCCGCTCTTTTTATTTAATGTCTCGCAGCCCCGTGAGCAAAATGCAGCCTGCAGGGTAATGATGATGTAACTATCATCCGACCACACGAGAGCAGCAGCGCCATTGTGGTCCAGTGGTCAGCACGTTGCGTTACGACGTCGTCAATCTGTGTTCGATTTTCACCTGAGTAATTTTTTTATTTTCATTTTTATTGTTAAGACATATAAAACTGTAAGGTTGATGAACATTTGAAGTTCTAAAGCAACTGTTTTCTTGAAAAAGACGTGATAGTGTCATTAGAAACTGAATTGGAAATGACCTTATTTTAATATAGTCAGTCGTGAACTGAGGTGGGCCGGTCTAATGCTTGAAACTCCCGGGCTGAAAAGGAGTCCCACTCCGGCCCTGGCGACGTATCTGAATGGGGGCGTGTGCGCGCAAAGTTCCTGAAGAGCGATGGGGGTGAGTTGCGTGCAACGTACCTGAAGAGCTGGGAGGGATGCAGTGGAGAGGAGTGTGCGACGTATTTAAGGACCGGGCGGGAGACTCACGATTTCCGGGAGATTATCATTCATTTGCAGGCACCCGGGAGTCTCTATGCATTTGCTGGAGACTTGGGATGTCTGCAACCTGATCTCACCAAGTAGGACATGTTCCTGGATTCACATCTATGTTGATCCTTGAACAACACTCCAATCAGCCAATCAGAATTAAGGGATATGTTTTCTGTTTATTTATGGTTAGGTTTATGTACCTCTACATGATTGTTATCAACTATTTTTCCCCTCTGATTTTGGGAATAACTGACCATTATGCTTGGGTTAAGAGGTAGGGAATAGGTATTACATTTTCCAACAAAAATGATGTTGCAGGATCAACATAGATGTTAATCAAAGATCGCAAATTCGTGACATGCGAACTATCCCTTTAAGTAAACCCACACACACCTAACAACACACCCATTCACTCACACACAGTCTGGATGCTCTTTCCTGTGGTTCTGAACAGGTGGAGTTTCAGATTTTGATTGAGGCAGCGACGGGAGGCTTTATTCAACCGTGACACAAATCAAATATTGAGCTTGATGTTGATACTTAAGACTGACGACCTAATTACTCTGTTGGGACAGACTATATGTGTAAATGAGAGCGAGAGAGACTTCAAGACAACTTTTTTCACTCATTTGTTTACAAAATGAAGGAAGAACCTGCAGGAGGCTTCATTATCTTATGGTTATAGCTAAAATGAAATATACTTATTACAGGAACGTTATATTTTAAATGAGTTATGTATGTTTAAATGAAGTTTGCAGATGGATAGTTGTTGTTTAATTTGTGTTAATTGCGCTTCATTGAAAATATATTTAACTTTTCATTTATTTATCTCAAATTTAATTAGCTTAATTAATAATTAAGTGCAAAAAGTGTTTATACACAACTTAATAATTGCTTCTGTTGTTTTACATGGTTAAAGTTTACTGCTAAATTTACTCAAAAGCTATAAACTTTACTCTTCCTGATTTCCATTGAAACTTGTGATTTTTTGTCATGTTTTTTTATTAATCAACATTTTAAATATTTCCATTTTTCTTACATTTTTTCTTCATTTAGTTTAAGTTTTAGAAATATATAAAGTGTTTTTGTCAGATGTTTATTTCATTCATTCATTTATTCAATCATTCATTTGTTTGTTCTTTTGTCCACAGTCCAGGTATTTTCCAGGTTTCTGTAGGGTCTTAAAATGACTTAAATCTCAAAATCAAAAGTATTAGGACTTAAAAAGTCTTAGATTTACTGAAATGTTGTGTTGTTGGTCTTAAATCTTTTTTAAACAGGTCTTAATTTTTCCATCATTCATGTATTGCTACCAAATCTGGCCAAAACCCATACAATCACCAACAATCATCTCAATAAAACTTTAAACTTTTTATTTATAAAAGGTCCTTTCTAACTCCATTTATCATAATGGTTTAATTATTTTCTGTACAGTAACATTTGTTTAAACGTTTTCCATGTATATACTGCTGAGAATGCTGACCTGGACAGGCTGTTGTGCATACATTCAGTTTATTATAGCTTTTAAAACTTTTAAACATTTGTTCATTTTTTTTATGATTTTAAAGAAAGTTTATGTTGGAACAAAGTGTATGGATACAAGTAGAGCTTGCTTGTTTTTACACATAATTTAAAATATTTAGCTAAGAGATAAAATCTAAAAACAAATATTTGTTATTATTAATGTATTTTTGTATTATTAAATGTGTTAAATTATAATTAATTTATTTATTTTTATTTTTATTATTTTTTTTGATAGGGCAAATCGAAAAATTGCTTGGCACACTTTGGGTCCATTAGTACCTATTGATCATCGTGTGAACACCACAGCCAACCTGAGTATTGTTGCTGACCATGTCCATCCCTTTATGACCAATGTACACATCTTCTGATGGCTACTTCCAGAAGGATAACACACCATGTTAATCATCTCAGACTGGTTTTTGAACATGACAATGAGTTCACTGTACTCAAATAGAGCACCTTTGGGATGTGGTGGAACAGGAGATTCACATCATGGAAATCTACAGCAAATATGTACCAAAATCTCTGAGGCATATTTCCAGTACCTTGTTGAATCTATGATCTGAAGGATTAAGGCAGTTCTGAAGGCAAAAGGGGGTCCAACCTAGTACTAGTAAGGTGTACCTAATAAAGTGGCCAGTAAGTGATGCAACTGAGCGTGCTGATTTGCATTGCATCACTGGAGAAAGGAAATGCTTGAAATATGATCATCAAATCAGTTGTCAAAAGATGCATCATTTACATCAGGTTTCCACTTTTTTTTTCGAGCATGATTGTTAAATGTCCTCCTCTGAATTGTCAGTCAATGCAATGGCCCCCTGCCAATTTGAGCTTGAGACCCTTGATATAGATTATCTATGAATATACATTACCTTTCTAATTATTTATTTTAACAGGGCTGAATTGCCATACCGGACTTTATCATTCTGTATTGCTGCTTTATCACATGAGGTATGCGCATTTATACATGTATATGTGTTTGTTCAGTCACAATAGAGTGGCCGTACTTCACATCATCTATAAATTAGTATGTGTCATTTCTCTGGCCGAGGAGGAGATATAAAACAGGATGACCTGTCAGAGGAATTTATCATCCGCCCCTGCCTCCTCCTCTCCATCGTGCCATTTCCAGTCGAGTGAAAAATCGATCGCTTCTTCAAAATTTTGCACGTCTGCTGCTCCAGTTCTGTCTCCGGTGCCAAAGGTGCATCCTAGAGATCCTCGCTCCACCTGTTGACTGGTCACTGCTAACATCTAAAATCCCACACAGTGATGATGGCAATTTCCAGAGACTAGAATACACTAGACATGCCACTCGTATAGTTTTGAATAGGGAAAGTTGTAACGTCACATGGCGATTGAAGATGGGCTCGGACCAGATGTGAGTTCCTGCAGATTTTGTGTGATTCAAACGTTTAGAAATGAAACTAAAGAGACAGATGTTGTTTGACTGTATTGCTTATTCCTAATATGAACTTTATTCATAAGCTTGGCAAGCAATTTTGGAGAATTTGATGTTTGCCCATTCAAACAGCATGCCCAAGGATACTGCATGTGAGGCGGTACAAAGAGTGAAATGACTTGCCTTAAAGGGTCACGAAACACCAAAACAGATTTTTAAGCTGTTGACAGTGGTATATGTGTCCCACACTGCTAAAAAACACTATTAGGACACCTATATTTCACTAAAAAGTGTAAATTGGTTGTTTTTGCGTTATTTCAAGCAAAATCGTACTTCCGGTTTGAAACAAATTTTTGAAGCTGCGTCACGGCCATGATATAATAGCGTGTATTCCAGCGTCTGTGCCAGAGTGTGTCTTATTACGTCTCACAGTGTGATGCATTAATGCATGAGTAAGGCTTGGTTCAAACCAATCAGCGCGCTCTATTGTGCAACTTCATTAATATGCATTACTGTCACAGTGTTTAGACGGCAGAGACGCCACGTTGTGTTGGCAAAACAAGCGTGAAGTGTTGCTTTTATAGTTTGCAGCAGTTAAGTTTTGTTTTCATTTTCTCTCTGTGAGAGCTCAGCTGGAGTCACATGTGGATTAACAGTGTACGCGACGCTCGACAACAATAACTTACGTGTCTAAGGAGGATTATTGTTTACCTGAGAGCCGTCCTCATCTGCAAACGCTGAGATCCGGATTCGCTTGTAGTCTCCTCTATATAAAGACGCGGCTCTAGTTGATGGTGATTGTTCTGTCTCTACAGATTTGGTAAGTGAGCGACCAGTGCTCTTTGTTTATTCAGTTCGTATTTTATTCGTATCAAACAAACTATTGCACCGAGTGTAAACAAGTTAGCACTAACAGTTACAATTAAACTATAACCTCGTGTTGGATTTTGTGACCGGAATAACACGCGCGGCTTTCTGACGCTACCTGCCGTGTGCATCTAAGTTTCCGGGAAATGCTGAGTTTTTTTTTCTCTCATTCGCCGTGCGGTATCAAACATTGCATGAAAAATACACGCTTAGAGCAGTTCCTCGAATCAAATATCTCGTTTGTCGGGAGGGACATGAATGAATTCCCTGAATGAAAGAGCCAAACTGCAGTTAAAGTCCACCATTTAATAATTTGGCAAATAATTCGACTACAGATGTCCATGTAAACACAGTCACTTTATCCGCTGTGGTTGTGTGTTTTGATTCTGTAATTCAGCGCGCCCAAATAGACACTCCTACACCAAGCCTCTTTTCTTCCTCCGACACTCCCCCCTAAACAGAGCT